>NC_134098.1:29116854-29419487 GCF_000715075.1 Nicotiana tabacum
GAGAGGGGTTGCCTCTAAGGAAGGCTGAGCACACTTTTTACTTGAACTGGGCTGTCCACTCCTTCAGAATCACCAACGTCGGCATTCAAGACACCACCCAGGTCCTCAATCTGACATTGTTACTTCAACTTTGAACTTGTTTATTATCTCTGCTTCTTGTTCACGAGTCGTTTTTTGTGTCTGGCAGATCCACACCCACATGTGCTACTCCAACTTCAATGACATTATCCACTCCATCATTGACATGGATGCTGATGTGATCACAATTGAGAACTCACGGTCCGATGAGAAGCTCCTCTCAGTTTTCAGGGAGGGAGTGAAGTATGGTGCTGGAATTGGCCCCGGTGTCTATGACATCCACTCCCCTAGAATACCATCAACGGAAGAGATTGCTGACAGAGTTAACAAGATGCTTGCTGTTCTTGACACCAACATCTTGTGGGTCAACCCAGATTGTGGTCTCAAGACTCGCAAGTACGCTGAGGTAAAGCCAGCCCTCGAGAACATGGTTTCTGCTGCCAAGGCCATCCGCACCCAACTTGCCAGCACCAAGTGAGTCAGATTGAAGGCGTGGGGACATTTCAAATTCCCTTTTTCATGGTGTTCTTACACTTGAAACAGAAAATTTTATGTTGATTTTTAATGATTGTGTTGGCAACAAAATATTGTTGTGTAGGTTAGTCCTGCCCGCTGGGCATTTTCTTCTCGTCTTTGAGCCATTTCGTTTTCCGACGAAATTATATCCACTGTATTATGATGTTTCTGGGCCGATATTGTTACTATGCGTTACTTCATACATTTTGACAGTGACATTTTCATTCACAAATTCATTCATGTGTCTTAGGTAAATTCATTCATATTGCAATCTCTCACCCACAATCCCCTTCATATCGAGATGGATTGCAATCTTACTTTATTGTATTTGGAGTTGCTCTTTGATTCTCTACCACGTATCAATCAAGAGTATGTTAAGGCCATTCTCTTCTACGTATCTCTATTTGGAGTTGCTCCTTGATTCTCTACTACATATCCCTAATTTAAGGGAATTATGCCACCCGTACATGTATCAACCCCTAAAAATTAGTTTGCACTAGTTCCCTAACCGCCCTAACTATGTATCAACACCTAAAAATTAGTTTGCACTAGTTCCCTAACCGCCCTAACTATACTATGTCCTGCAAATCCTTAATTACCTAATACCCCCTCAGTTTTATTTTAGGTGAACAGAAGTAATTGCCCACTTTTTATGAAAGAAAGAAAGACTTTTGGAACTTGTAATTTTATATACAACAACAATAAACTTTAGGTGAACAAAAGTAATTGCCCACTTTATGAAAGAAAGAAAGACTTTTGAAACTTGTAATTTTATATATAACAAACAATAAACTTTAGGTGAATATAAGATATTGCCCACTTTTTATGAGCAAAAAAAGACTTTTGGAGCTTGTGAATTTTTATATAACAATAATAAACCCAGACCTTATCCCTATTTTATGGAGGTAAAGAAATTATTTCTGATAGAACCCATGTTCAAGGTAAAAGTGAAAATGTATTTGAGTTTCGTTCTCCTATTTGATGCTTTTCGTATGTGTGTTTGTGGTTTTGTGATTTACATGGGTGATTGGTTTGGCTTCGAAAAAGTTTGAGAGTGAATTGAGGCACTTAGTCTCATTTTGGAAGCTTAAGTTATAAGAGTTGACCAAAGTTTGACTTTGTGTAAACGACCTCAAATTTGTGTTTTGATGGTTCCAATAGGTTGTATGGTGATTTTGAACTTAGGTGTATATTCGGAATTAGATTTGGAGGTTCCTATGATATTTTGGCTCTATTTACCGAAAGTTGGCAATTTGTAAGAGTTCATAGGTTTGATCGGGGGTTGACTTTGATAATATTGGAGTCGGATTGTTGTTCCGGAACTTGGTATAGGTTCGTTATCACATTTGAAACTTATGTGCAAATTTGATTGAAATCCGGATTGGTTAGACTTGAATCGGACACGTGGTTGCAAGTTAGAAGTTCTTGATATTAAGAGAGTGATTTTGATTGGCGATTCTTGGTTTTAATGTTATTCGTGGTGTTGCGAGCCCTTGGACAAGTTTGAACAAGATATTGGGACTTGTTAACATGATTGGACGGGGTCCTAAGGGACTCAAGTGTGATTCGGGGGTGGTTTCGAACCATTTACCCTTATTTTTGGATTACTGGTTTTCTGGTGCAGGGTGCTTTTTCGCGATCGCGGAGGGTGTCTCGCAATTGAAAAGTGGGAGAGATTGACTCTTCGCGTTCGCGTGAGTAGGGCCGCATTGGTGGAGGGTTGAGGTTTCGTGCTTCGCATTAGCGGAGATAGTCCCACATTCGCGTAGGCTTAGCAGGGCAGTGCACCACGTTCGCGATTGGGTCTTCGCGTTCGCGAAGTGGGGGCAGCAACTGGGCAGATTGTGGCTTTTGCGATCACGAAGATAGTCCCATGATCGCGATGTATATACCTAGGCAGAATATTTAAGTTAAGATTTTGGGGTTTTTACCTACTTTATCATATTTTGAGCCCTAGACTTCGAGAGTGGGAGATTTTGAAGAGTAAATTCACATTATTATAGGTAAGCAATTTACACTTGAATTTGACTTTTTATCATGTTTTTCATGGATTTAACACCTAAAATCTTGAATTTTAAAAAGAAATTGGGGGTGGGGGTGGGGTGGCAAAACTTTTGAAAAGTGAATAATTGAGATTTGAACCCCGATTTAGAGTCGGTTTTGGATGAAACTTGTATATTTAGACTCGTATTGGAATGGATATTTATGACTTATGAGTTTTGTCAGGTTCCGGAAACGGGTCCAGGTTGACTTTGTGTATTTGATTAAAAATTCAAACATTATTATTTGGGATCAATTTCTATGGCTTTATTTAACGTTATCGATGATTTTTAGCTACTGGGCGGAAATATGTTTCTTGGCTAACCTTGTTAAGAGGGAAACCCCTAAGATTTGACTTGAGTGTTATGTGTTTAAGGTATTGGGGGTGGTGTATATACGTGATGACAAGCGTATATGCACTTACCATGTTACATCATGATCGGGGTAGAATTGGAACATTTTATGCCTTACTTTGATTATGTGCTCATTTTATTCATGATTTGTTTAGCTTATATGACTACGTTTGTGTCACGACCCAAAATCTCACATGTCGTGATGATGCCTATCTCAATACTAGACAAGCCGACAATCTCAATAAACCACCATATCTTTTAAATTTAAAAACATAATAATTAAATTCAGCGGAAGAAACCTCACAAATACAAATATAACACTCCCAAAACTTGGTGTCACTGAGTACATGAGCATCTAATATGAATACAATGTCTGACTGATAAACAAAACCAATGTCTGAAAGTATAGAACAGTACAATAACTGAAGGAAAGAGAGACAAGGTCAGCAGACGCCAAGCAGCTACCCTGATAGTCTCCAACTGGTAACACACTGAGGTCTAACGGGCGCCGTGTTCAGAAGCACCTGGATTTGCACACAAGGTGCAGAGTGTAGTATGAGTACAACCAACTCAATAAGTAACAAGACTAACCTCTGGGCTGAAAGTAGTGACGAGCTCCGGAGGTACAGTCCAATATAAATAATGGTACAAAAATGTAAGCATGCTTTCAAGTTTAACAGTTAAACTTCCGTACTAGTGAAATAGATCAATACTGCATGATATGGAGAATATAGCATCTCAGTAAAAAGGACCTCATGTAAATACAGGTCACAAATTATTTGGTCACTCGGTACAGTTTATGGCCAATCCAGCCCCGGGGGTGTTCCAACCCGTATATAAATACACATCAACTGACAGTGAGTCACCCAGTGTCGTACAAGGCCAATCCATCCCTAGGATAATTTTATCCCCAAATATAACTGATACGGACAAGATCCATGTCCAGGTAAACTCATTACAATACAAATAAGTAAGGCAAGTCCATGCCCTGGGAAATCCATCCCGAATATATATATAATCATCATGCCCTGGGAAGTCCATCCCGAATATATATAATCATCTACGCTCACTGGGGGTGTGTACAGACTCCGGAAGGGCTCCTTCAGCCCAAGCGTGATATAAAGCCAATATGGCCTACTGCAGGCGGGCAGTCCCTATCCGTATAATAATAAAGCCTATAAGGCCTGCTGCAGGCGAGCAGCTCCGATCCATAAAATGGTAAAGCCTATAAGGCCTGCTGCATGCGGGTTCCATGTAGTAATCATATATGTAAAGCCAATATGGCATGTTGCGTCGCGCAGCTCGATCCCATAAATATCCTCAGAATGGACAAATATTATTGAGTGTAAAATGTATATTTTTTGAATAATTAATTTAACAGCAACACGACCTCATGAGTCCCAAAATATTGGCACGTAGCCTAAACATGATCTTTAATAGGAGCCTCAGCTCAATTTCTCTAACACGTGGAGAATGTTCAGATAATAACATGATTCATTAATTTTACAACTGCACAGAATTTATTCAAGACACAATTTATATGGTGCACGTCCACATGATCGTCACCTATCGTGTGTGTCACCTTCAAACAATTTATATCATACCAAATTCGGGGATTTATACCCTCAGAACCAAGTTTAGAAGTGTTACTTACCTCAAACCGTGTAATTATTTACTCCGGTATGCCTTTGCCTCGTGAATTGGCCTCCAAACGCCTCAAATCTAGCCACAATTAATTCGATTCAGTCAATAAAATTTATTGGAATAAATTCCATAAGAAAATACTAATTTTCCAACAAAATCCGAAATTTAGCTCAAAAGTCACCCGTGGGGACCACGTCTCGGAACCGGACAAAAGTTACAAAATCCGAAAGCTCATTCAACCACGAGTCTAACCATACCAATTTTATAAAAATCTGACATCAACTCGACCTCCAAATTATCAAATTTTATTTCCAAATCCCTAAGTTCAAATTCCCGATTTACACCTCAAAAACATGTAATCTAGTCGGATTATTCGATGATAATTTAATATTATGGAGTAGAAATGATCACAAGTGACTTACCTCAAGTTTTCCTTGAATTCTCTCTGAAAATCGCACCAAAAATTGTACTTGAAGCTCCAAAAAGGGCAAAACTTGGAACCCCTTCGAAATGTATACTGTCCAGGGGTTCCACACCTGCGACTCACTTAGCCGCTTCTGCGGCCTTGCAGGTGCGAGAATTCAACCGCTTCTGCGGTTTCGCCAAGCCTCCACTAGAGCCGCTTCTGCGAGCTAGGAGTCGCTTCTGCGGGCTTGCATTTGCGAGCCTCGCTCCGCTTCTGCGGAAAGCTCGCTTCTGCGATAGCTGGTGCGCACATGCGGCTTCGCACTTGTGATCAAATCTCCGCAGGTGCGAAAATACCAAAAGCGAAAATTCCAGCAGTGGTTTTAAGTCCGAATTTGACCCGTTAACTATCTGAAACTCACTCGAGGCCCCCGGGACCTCAACCAAACATACCAACAGGTCCTAAAACATCATACGAACTTAGTCGAACCCTCAAATCACCTCAAACAACGCTAAAACCACGAATCATACCCCAATTCAAAAGTCAACCCCCCGGTCAAACTTCCCAAAAATTTAACTTTCGACATTTCAAGCCTAATTCCACTACGGACCTCCAAATAATTTTTAGGACACGCTCCTAAGTCCAAAATCACCATACGGAGCTATTGGAATCATCAAAACTCCATTCCGGGGTCGTTTACACATAAGTCGACATTCGGTCACTATTTTAACTTAAGCTTTAAACTTTGGAATTAAGTGTTCCAATTCATTCCAAAACCTCACCGGACCCGAACTAATCAAACCGGTAAGTCATAAAACAAATGTAATGTATAAATTGAGCAGTAAATGGGAAAACAGGATTGTAATACTCAAATGACGTGTCGGGTCGTTACATTCTCCCCCACTTAAACATACGTTCGTCCTTGAACGTACCAAGAGTTATTTCCAAGCCATCACATCAGTATTCCATCTTACCACGCATATACCCGGGGTGATCCTACGTCATCATATTTTGTGTAAATTGTATAGGCCTGACAACACAATATAATTGAAAATCATTACTTCTATCTTAGCCAATAAACCTTGGAATTCAATTTCCAACATTTAGAATATCTTTTCAAGACCTGAATCTCATATCAACACGATGTATGAGTCTGAACAAGCTGTATCATGCCATAACCCTAGCCCCAGATATAATCACTTAACATACTACACAACTTGCATACTCGCAGCACCATTTTCGATCACATTAACTACTCCAAAGTAACCCGGTAATAGTATTAAACCCCATATCAAACAAAATCTCATTCTAAAACCTTCGTACACGGCTAATAATGAAAGAAACACACGAAATCTCATAACACCTTATCAGATCGACAAGTCATGGAGCTCTCCCGCCCCAACCAGAACCATAATCACTTTCTAAGCTGACCTTCAATATTATCCTCCCTATATACCGTAATCAAACTTGATAGTATCCATTCTAGGTCCAATGACCTTATATTATTAAACACATCAATCCCATTGACATGCCACATCAATACAACTCAATCCACAACTGCGCAACCTTGTACCCAAAATGGAAGATGTCTCAAAGTAGAGAACCGTATTGTAAGTTCAACAAGCACCACCACAACTGTAATGCTATAAGCTCATTATATATAGTAGAACCAAGACACACAAATTTAATAACAGTAACTAGCTCTTCTAGAGCTCACATTAACATCACTCGCACGAACAACTCACGTGCTATAGTATCAATATCTGGACCCGCATGGGCAACTCACGTGCCAATAATATCAGTATATGGATCCGCACAGACAACTCACGTGCCAATAACACAATCCGCCTGGCACATCCGTAAATCAAAACACAATGCCTCTTTCAACCGCACACCCTTATCAGGGATTACCGAGCAACTATAACATTCATCTAAATATATAACACTAACCATTCCGTCCAGAATTCGTGATCTTCCTTTCAAGAATGAACTGCCACCTCGTACATATAAATCTAAATCCTGCACACCACACCACACCTATCATGTGAAAAGCACGAGAATCTCATTATAAACCTTGAGTCACCAGCAAATTACATACCCTATTAGTTGGAAAGTTTTCTCTTGCTTCTTTCCCGGAGGAAATCACAATGCACAACATGTTCCCCACACCGGTAGAAAATATCCAGTCCCAACCATGGTAGAAACCAATAAGAACACTTTGAAATCCATTTTCACCAAATCAAGCTATCATAACTAATTTCCTATATCTCGTCCAAGCCATGCTGGTCACCAAAACCCAAAATATTGCCACCAAAACATCTATAAAGCCTCCACATCATTATTACCCAAAAGAACTGAGCATGCCATTACAATACTGGTCTAGCCTACAACCTAGTGGTCCTATTTTCTCTGAGGTCCTCCTAAATTACCTTCAAGTTGATATTTCTCCTTATCAGAACACTATTATCCTTTCCCAAAGCTCACTATAAGACATCCCAACATAAAACCACATCGTCCTAAGGTCCATAAGTCATTGTATTCTTTTTAAGCACCACAAAAGTACCACAATCATAACACTCACTCTGAAAATACCTTATGTGAATTTAAAATTGTTCTTTTCCCCTTCTTATACTGGAATGTGGAATCCATAGTCGTACAAAATTACTGCAAGTCCCGTACCATCCAGTGTAATAACTGATTCTGGCGATATACAAATTACAAAAAAAATTCAATTGACACATATACATTTTGAATCCATTATAACCCTTTCGAAAGTCACCCATTATGCTCAAATCTAAGTTGCACCGCTCGAACGGTACAAAAGACACAAGCCCCCATTAGCACAACATCCCCCAAAGAAGTAACCCTACCTTAACACCACCAATCAAATTCATACTTTATGCGCACTACATCCTTCAAAATAACAATTTAATCATCTCATAAAGTGTAATATAACTCGCATTCAAGAAATTTTCTTATTCAAGTTATCCCCGATCTCAACCTCTGCAAGCCATAACTAATCCACAAGTGTACCTCGGAACGAAACCAATACCGCACATAATCGCGCAATCAAATCGTAGATAGCAGACTCCCCCACTTGGTCCAAAGCCATATAACAAAAACATCATATATCTCACCATACCCAGATAATATCTAAATTGATCATACTAAGCAATAAAAGATCAACTCTAGTCTCGTCCCCCAATAATTTCCACACATGACTGATACACTCGGTACACAATTATAGTATCGCCCACTGCGTAGATACATGAACACGTGAAACTAAGGACTCACGGGACATATCCAGAAAATGAACAAAATATGATGAAACATACGAATATGTGGAACTAGGGAAAAATAATATAGATGCCTCCCTGGGGCATACTGAGACAATACCTGTGATCTCTGCATCTGAAGCAACAACATCTGGTCTGGCAGGAAAAGCATAGAATCGGCCCTTACCGCCACCGGATCGGCCTCCCCCTCTTGGGCGACCCCTAGCTGACTGAGTCCCACCCCGAGCTGGCTGAGCGGGTGGTGGAGCAACTGGTGCAGAAGTAGTAGCCTGACTCCTCTACTGAACTAGACCTCGCGTATGACAGGGACAATATTTCCTCACATGGCCCAGCTCTTCACACTCATAGCACTCCATCTCGAAGAATGGTGGCTAGTTTTAAGGCGGACCTCGGGAACCAAAATAACTTCTAGAAGGACGTGGTACATATGATCCATGAACTGATGGTGCACAGAGTGTACTCGAGGCTGGAAGGGCACTGAGAGCTGAGTGACTCTGATGAGAACTGTATGAACCATGACTGGATGATGCACCACGATGAACTTGACGACCCCTGTTGTGGTAGAACTGTCCTCCAGAAGGTATCCCACCCAAACTGCCCAAACCTCGAGGCCTCTTAGCCTCCCTATCACCATGCTCCTGGCTATGGACCACCTCTATTTGTCGAGCAATGTCAACTACCTTGTCAAACGTGGCACCAGATACCCTCTCCCCAGTCATAAGCAACCGCAGCTGATACGTGAGGCCATTAATGGACCTCCTAATCCTCTCCCTATCAGTGGGAACCAACTATACTGCATGACGAGCCAACTCAGAAAATCTCATCTCATACTGCATCACGGACATGCCATTCTGACGTAATTGCTCAAACTGTCTGCGCAGCTCCTCTCTATGAGACTGTGGCACAAACTTCTCCAAAAAGATAACGGAGAACTCTTGCCATGTAAGTGGTACTGCACCAACCGGCCTACGCCTCTCATAAGCCTCCCACCATCTGAAGGCAGCCCTAGAAAACTGAAAAGTAGTGAACGAGACTCCACTGGTCTCTAGAATACCTGATGTCCGAAGCATCCGCTGGCACTTATCCAGAAAACCCTGAGCATCCTCTAACTCAACACCGCTAAATGATGGAGGTTGAAGCCTCCCAAATCTTTCAAGTTTCCTCTGCTTATCATCTGCCATATCGGGGACTACCGGGGCCTGAACGGCTGCAATTGGTTGGGCTGGTAGTGCCCCCGGTATCTGAAGTTTCTGTACTACCTGGTCTGGAGTACGGGCAACAGGGGTATGAATACCTCCCCCGGCCTAAGAAGTGGCAGGTGCGGCCTGAGCCAAAACCACCTGAGCAAGACCAGTACAAACTGCCAATATATGGGCCAGAGCCTCCTAAAGGCCTGGAATCACAATAGGTATAACTGGTGCCTGAGCTGGCCCCGCCGGCTCAACTGTATCCGGAATCTGTTCCTGAACTAGAGCAACTGGTGATACTATAGGTGCTGCTCCAACTGCTGCACGAGCTATACCTCGACCTCTACCTCGGACCCGGCCTATACCACGGCCCCGGCCTCTCGCGGCCCTAACTGGTGGCACTAGTGGCTGACCATTCGATCCGGTAGTACGTGTCATCTCTATCTGTGAGAGAATTGAATAACAAGACTTTTAGTTTCCAAAATCATCAAGTTCGCATGACTGAATATAATAAAGTGAAATTTCCTAAGGGTTCGACAGCCTCTCGAAGATAAGTACAGACGTCTCCGTACCGATCCGCAAGACTCTACTAAACCTGCTCATGACTTGTGAGACCTATGTCAATTTAGAGCTCTGATACCAACTTGTCACGGCCCAAATTCTCACATGTCGTGATGGCGCCTATCTCAATAATAGGCAAGTCGACAATCTCAATAAACCACCATATCCTTTAAATTTGAAAACATAATAATTAAATTCAGCGGAAGAAACCTCATAAATACAAATATAACACTCCCAAAACCCGGTGTCACTGAGTACATGAGCATCTAATATGAATACAATGTCTGACTGATAAACAAAACCAATGTCTGAAAGTATAGAACAGTACAATAACTGAAGAAAAGAGAGACAAGGTCAGCGGACACCAAGCAACTACCCTAATAGTCTTCAACTGGTAACATACTGAGGTCTAACGGGCGTCGTGTCCGGAAGCACCTGGATCTGCACACAAGGTGCAGAGTGTAGTATGAGTACAACCAACTAAATAAGTAACAAGACTAACCTCTAGGCTGAAAGAAGTGACGAGCTCTGCAGGTACAGTCCAGTATAAATAATGGTACAAAAATATAGGCATGCTTTCAAATTCAACAGTTAAACTCAGTACAAGTGAAATAGATCAATACTGCATGATATCAAGAATATGACAGCTCAGTAAAAAGGACCTCATGTAAATACATGTCACAAAATATCCGGTCACTCGGTACAGTTTATGGCCAACCCATCGCAGGGGTGTTCCAACCCGTATATAAATACACATCGACTGACAGTCAGTCACCCAGTATCGTACAAGGCCAATCCAGCCCTGGGATAATTTTATCCCCAAATAAAACTGATACGGACAAGATCCATGTCCAGGTAAACTCATTACAATACAAATAAGTAAGGCAAGTCCATGCCCTGGGAAATTCATCCCGAATATATATAATCACCTACGCTCACTGGGAGTGTGTACAGACTCCGGAGGGGCTCCTTCAGCCCAAGCGTGATATAAAGACAATATGGCCTATTGCAAGCAGGCAGTTCCGATCCGTATAATAATAAAGCCTATAAGGCCTGCTGCAGGCAGGCAACCCCGATCCATAAAATAGTAAAGCATCTAAGGCATGCTGCAGGCGGGCAGCCCCGATCCATATAATAATCATGTATAAAGTCATTATGGCCTGCTGCAGGCGGGCATACTCGTTTCATGTAGTAATCATATATGTAAAGCGAATATGGCATGCCGCGTCGCGCAGCTCGATCCCATAAATATCCTCACAATGGACAAATATTATCGAGTGTAAAATATATATTTTTGAACAATTAATTCAACAACAACACGGCCCCATGGTTCCCAAAATATTGGCACGTAGCCTAAACATGATCTTTAATAGAAGCCTCAGCTCAATTTCTCTAACACGTGGAGAATGTTCAGATAATAACATGATTCATTAATTTTACAACTGCACAGAATTTATTCAAGACACAATTTATATGGTGCACGTCCACATGCTCGTCACCTATCGTGTGTGTCACTTTCAAACAATTTATATCATACCAAATTCGGGGATTCATACCCTTAGAACCAAGTTTAGAAGTGTTACTTACCTCAAACCGTGTAATTTTTTACTCCGGTATGCCTTTGTCTCGTGAATTGGCCTCCAAACGCCTCAAATCTAGCCACAATTAATTCAACTCACTCAATAAAATTTATTGGAATTAAGTCCATAAGAAAATACTAATTTTCCAACAAAATTCAAAATTTAGCTCAAAAATCACGTCTCGGAACCCGATAAAAGTTACAAAATCCGAAAGCACATTCAACCATGAGTCTAACCATACCAGTTTTACCAAAATCTGACATCAACTCAACCTCCAAATCATCAAATCTTATTTCCAAATCTCTAAGTTCAAATTCCCGATTTACACCTCAAAAATATGTAATCTAGTCGGATTATTCGATGATAATTCAATATTCTGGAGTAGAAATGATCACAAGTGACTTACCTCAAGTTTTCCTTGAATTCTCTCTGAAAATCACCCCAAAAACCGTGCTTGAAGATCCAAAAATAGCAAAACTCGAAACCCATTCGAAATGTATACTGTCCAAGGGTTCCGCACCTGCGACTCACTTAGCCACTTCTGCGGTCTCGCATGTGCGAAAATTCAACCGCTTTTGCGGTTTCGCTAAGCCTCCACTGGAGCCGCTTTTGCGGAAAGCTCGCTTCTGCGATGGCTGGTGCGCACATGTGGCTTCGCACCTGCGATCAAACCTCCGCAGGTGCGAAAATACCATAAGCAAAAATTCCAGTAGTGGTTTTAAGTCCGTATTTAATCCGTTAACTATCTGAATCTCACCCGAGGCCCCCTAGACCTCAACCAAATATACCAACAAGTCCTAAAAATCATACAAACTTAGCCGAACCCTCAAATCACCTCAAACAACGCTAAAACTACGAATCAAACCCCAATTCAAGCCTAATGAACTTTGAAATTTCAAGTTTTCACAAACGACGCCGGAACCTATCAAATCAAGTCCGATTAACCTCAAATTTTGTACACAAGCTATAAATGACATAACGGGCCTATTAAAGTTTTTAGAATCGGATTTCGACCTCGATATCAAAAGTCAACCCCCCCGGTCAAACTTCCCAAAAATTTAACTTTCGGCATTTCAAGCCTAATTCCACTACAGACCTCCAAATAATTTTTCGGACACTCTCCTAAATCCAAAATTACCAGACGGAACTATTAGAATCATCAAAACTCTATTCCGGGGTCGTTTACACATAAGTCGACATTCAGTCACTATTTTAACTTAAGCTTTAAACCTTGGAACTAAGTGTTCCAATTCATTCCAAAGCCTCACCGGACCCGAACCAATCAACTCGGTAAGTCATAAAATAACTGTAAAGTATAAATTGAACAGTAAATGGGAAAACAAGGTTGTAATATTCAAAACAACCGGCCGGGTCGTTATAGTTTGCTCATTTATTCATGTTAAAGGTCATGCCTAGGTTTATGATTATTTGCAATAGCATGAGAACTTATTCTTGATATGTTGAATTGTTTAAATTATCCATAGTCATCTAAAAATTTTATGAGCACATATTCTTATATTTTTTATTAATTCCTTGTGCATCTTTTATTTATAATCCTTGAACATGTGCATATATTTTGTATATGGATACTTGATTTAGACTGAGGATTTTGGCACGGAAGGTAAGGCGTGCGGATGAAATATAATTATAGTACACATGACATGATGATCGAATATTTGATTATGAGTGAGCTATTGAGCTCCTTTTTTCACCTGGATTTGGATCCGTCCCTCCGGTCAGTTGAGATTACCTATGTTACTTTGGGCCTTGTGAATATGATTGGCACATGAATTTGAATCGGGTCGATAAATGAATTTTCTATCGGGTTTTGGTGATACATGAATTGTGTATCGGGATACGTGGATCTTGTACCAGTCTGAGCATGCATAAATATTTTCGACTCCCTCAGATGCATTCATTTAGATGCTAATTGTTACTTGACACTCTTATATGCTAGTTGGGAGCCCCGACTCCGTTATTTGAGTATGTTATCTTTAACACTATATTTGGGCAGCGTTATGCCTATTTTATGTACTGAAAAAGCATGCTTAATATCTTTCGACTGTTAATATCTTTGATTGTAAGTGTTCGAATGTATCTAGCCTCACCATCACTTTTTCAATATTAGACTTGATACTTACCGGGTACCCGATTGTGGTGTATTCATACTACATTTTAACACATCTTTTGTGCAGATCCTCAGGTTGGTGCTAGCGGAGCCTCTTATTGAGATTAGGCGGTATCACAGAGACTCAGGTTGAGATGCACTCCATGGATTCATTTCGCACTTCTCGAGTCCCTGTTCCTTTACTATTTACTGTTTATTTGTATTTCAAACAACTTTGTTATGTACACATACTTATTCTATTTTTGTAGTTGCTCGTGAACTTGTGCCACCTAGTCTTGGGGGTTGCACTTTATTGGTCGTGTTTAGGCCATGTTATGACTATATCAGATATTATTATTGTTTTAGACTATTTTTTGCTTTATTTATAATTCAGTTGATTAAAGGAATCTGATTATATTTTTGTGAATTGTGAGTTGGCTTACTTAGCAAGTACGGTTAGGCGCCATCATGGCCTTAAGGTGGGATTTTGGGTCGTGACAGAAAAAGAAACAGATACAATAACTAGTAACAACATCAAGATAAGGTGATAAGGTGATAGAATAATCGAAGCGAAGAACTGACATATAGTAAAAGAAATATGCGGATAAGAAGGTACGAAAATACGAGAATTAATACTAATGCTATCGGCATACAAATGAGACAATCTCGCATATTTACTAACCTTCTATCCTAATTTCCAACCCTCACATCCTCCGTGGCTATAAAATTATGTCATAATGGTAAAAAAAAAAAAAAAAAAAAAAGAAGAAGAAGAAGAAGAAGAAGAAGGAAGTTAAACTCTAAATTAACCATTAATATATAAATGTCATTCCTTTTTAAAATAGACTAAAAGGAATAGTGTCATATAACATAGAACAAAGGGAGTACTCATTTAAATTCCAACTCTTCTCTTCTCCGATTAACTAGCGCGCGAGTTTGGAAATTTTTCTCAAAACTAGCTCTATTTCAGTACACCAAGAACTTTAGAGTGCAGAAATTCTTTTTTTCTTTTGATTAAGTAGAGTTTCTTTTGACAATAATGTTGGGCTGAAGGACAAGTTATTTTGCTAAAAAAAAATAAAAAAAATTTACTTTTACAAAGATTAAATAAGTTTTGTTGACACTGAAATTGGTAAAATTAACAAAAATCATAATGACCGAAGTAACTAATTCTAAGGAATTTAACGTTTGTTTCAAAATTAGAAGGAAATCTTAACTTCAACTTGAAATTGAAATAGGCTATTTGAAATAACTTATTTCAAGTAAAATAATAGAGAGATTAAATTATAGCTTTGCATCATCTTACAATGGAAGTTATGGATGGAGACGCGAAGAAACAAAATAGATTGAGATACGGAGAAAACGGATAAAAGGGTAAAATGAAAACGTTGGCTAAGGGCTTGAGAAGTTGTTAATCCCTCGTCTACACACTTTCCCTTAAGACCACTTAGAGAATTTCTTAATAGTACATATTAGGCTATAAATTTTTATATATTTACTTAACTAGTGAATATGCCGCGCTTCGCCTCGGTTGTATAAAAGATAATTAAGCAAATCAAGTTATTTGTAAGACCGGATTAGATTTGTTTTTCCAAAATGGAGTTTTATAATTTATACTTAGAAGAATACTAATTTTATTAAAATTCTTAATTTACGTGAACTAATTCTTCTTTGGATAGGTTAGAGCTTCTGAAAACTGAAAATAGTATTTACAGTTTTATCATCTAGTGAAGTAGGAGTCACAAACTTCAAGATTGTTATTTTTTTCTTTTTCTTTTCCAGATAATTTTATTGTATGGCAAATATAGTAATATGTTAGCAGATGAAAATAAAAAAATTAGTTGTTGACAACTTATCCACATCCCAAATTCACCTGCCATCGAATGATTGGGTTGTTGTCGGGCCACGACACTATGAGTTTATTGAACGTGTATTTGAGGCGCAAACAATTACTCCCTCCGTTCAAGTTTATGTGAACTTTTTTTTTTTTTTTTATCCGTTCCAAAAAGAATGATTCCTTTCTAAATTTGAAAACAATTTAGCTTAAACTTTCAATTCTACCCTTACTGAGAAGCTTTTATAACCACACAAATACTCTGGATCCCTTTTTGACTTGTTTAGCACCACAAATTTCAAAAGTCTTCTTTTTTTCTTAAATTTCGTGCCAAGTCAAACAAGTTCACATAAAGTGGAACGGAAGGAGTAATTATCTTTTGATAACTCTAATTAAATAGCATTGGTCTTAAAAGTATCATTAGGTCCTAGAATTGTATGCAATTAATTACGGTATTACAATAGTTGAGTGCAGTAAGTTTATTTGTGAAATAAAAAGAAAAGAAGAGAATTGGTACTTTTCTTTTCATTATTTTCTTCACGCAAATAACTGTATCACAATATGATTGTAGTAACTTGTTCAGAGTAATACTAATGCAGCAACAAATATATAAAACCAATAGAATACATAATAGTGAACTACAAATGTATAATAACGGCGGAGTACATGTCATGAAAGAAAAAAAAAAGAAAAAAAGAAATTATATTTGAATGAACCATGGATATCATATTAGTTAAAATCCGGCAACAGTGACCCTGTGATGGCCATCCTGGGAAATTCTTGGTAATCTCTTTCCTTTGACAGCCTCTTCAATATTTTCACACTAAGTAAATAGAAGGCACTGCAGTGAAATTGTTGGTTAAAGAGAATAAAATTCGTGTTCAACTATTAAAGCTTACAAAACATATACTGTATAAAAAAGAAACATGATCAGAAACATCAAACTACCGTCTCATCTAAGAAAATTATGTGTAAACTAATTAGTTCACCTTGTTTCCTCACATTGACGGAGTTTCACATTTGATAAAGTACTCGAATCACTGCAGTTCAATCATCTATATTAACATTCAATTCGGAAAGAAAAATATACTCTATTACAATAGAACAATAAAAGATCAAGTTAGAGGCGGTTTAATACATATGTAATGCACAAAATTATATTAAAAATATGATGAAGCATAGAGATTAATATGAATTATTATGCAGATTAATCAGATAATATGAGAAAAAAATTTCAAACAAAGGTACAGAAGCAAGTAAATGGAAATAGCAATGAGTTTGCATGTAATGAGATGGGATATTTGCGATGAATACAAGCAACAAACCAAAAGGACACACCAGCCCAAGTGAAACAATTTAGTAGGTGCAATATTTACTGATACGTATTTCCTGGCCCACAGAGGATAGCTTCTGCCTTACCTGGTCTAATACAGAACCACAAATATCATAAAATTTGGTTCAATACAATTGAATAAACTGTACATTCAAATTTATAAGTGATAATTGAAAAATAATCATAGTTTCAAAAGTAATCGAAATTTAGCCACTTTTCATGTAAAGATAAATCTGAAAGAAAACACTGTTCAAAATTCGGAAAATATTCTCGCATAATATACTGGAGTTTTAATTTTTTATATATGAACTTCCAGGATAATATACTAGAGTTCCAGTATAATATGCTGGAAGTTCATACACAGATGCTCCAATCTCCAGTATATTAAGCTGGAATTTTCCGTGTGCTGGAGTTCCAGTATAATATGTTAGAAGTTCATACACAGGTGCACCAATCTCCAGTATATTATGATAGAACTTTAGGTGTTGCAGCAAAATAGTGGCTATTTTTCAACGACTTTGAACACGCTGGCTATTTTTTAATTATCGGTCCGAAACTGGCTACCCCGTGCTATTTTCACTCGAAAAAAAGCATGCAAAATGGATCTGACGATGCACTTAAGTGGAGAAATAGGAAAAGAGAACAAAGGGCCCAAAAATTTGCACAAATTTAACAACTGTCTGGATAATAAAATTATTACACAAATAAAGGAGATAAGGCATGGACAAAGGGGAAAAGTTGGTGCTGAAATACTACTCCTGAGAAATATCCTAATACACCAAAAAAATGAGTAAGAGAGTAGTATATATCTCATTACCACCCTCAAGTATTGCAAAGCCAATATATTTAAGAAATGTAAAGAGAAAATTTGAAAAGACCATGATACAACTTCAATGTTGTGCATGTGAGAATTTGAAGAAACATTACAATTGAGTTCATGATTGCCAGTTACAAAATATCTATTCCGAGAGCGTTTAATTCCTGAGAGCTTTCAACTATTTTTAATTTTTTTCCACATAGTTTTTCTCATGGTTAAGCAAATATCAGAAACCGATTGAAAACAATAAACAACAAAACCAAATTAGAAAGATTTTGTGTGAAAAAAATAATAGAAGAAGTTGTTAAGTTACAACAGAGTTGGTTCTGGTGGCACTGCAAATTCTTACTGTTGAAGAAGCCTTTCATTACATAAAGGCGCAATTTTACTTATGTCTTCGGGGCCTTCTCATGTAAGAGACACAAATGGTTTTAACATTTGCAATATAAATACTGATTAACATTTTGTTCATAGTTTTTTAATTACAAAGCGATCACTTTTGAGGTTTTACCATTTATTTTCCATGAACATCATATTATCTTTGATATAACACTCCACCATGGAGGAAGACTGGAAGAGCATAGTAAAATAGACACACGTACTTGCTCCGGTATTGTACATACTCGAAACCAAAATACAATCACAAGAGCATCAACAATCAAGATGTTGATGTAACGGATGTGAAGCATCAACAATTTAGGATGTTGATATAATAGATGCCGATTGATAGTTACTTTTTTCCAACAAACTTCTAATATAAGACCATAAAATATTTTTGTAAAAAAGAAAACTCAAATATAAGAGCATCAAATTTAAAAGACTAACCTTGATCAGATTCGGCGTACATGCGGCCATATATAGTAACAAAAAAACTTGTAATATAAGGCCATAAAATATTTTAAAGAAAAATACAAATATAAGAGCATAAAATTCAAAATACTAATAGAGATTGGTGGGTAAATTGTAAACCAACTAATAGAGATAATGTAGAGAGAGAAAATAGTTAGAAAAAGGGTGATAATAACTTAGAAAAGAATTACAATGGTGGAACCCATGAATATGGGATGATAAGAAAGAAGTGAAGTAACGTTTTTGGGAGAAAGACGAGGAAGAGAGCAAAGGCAATAAAGGAAATTTAGGACGCGACTTTTCAAGTTTTGTTGTAGAGCACATAAATTGAAAAAATTGAAGGAAAAATAAGAAAATGTAGGAAAAAAAGATAAATTCAAATCCTGACTTGTAAGACTTGCCACGTGACTGGGCTATGCCCCTCTTTTATATAAATATATAGATTCTTTACGTTTATATATTTATTGGAAAATTAATACTTGTTCTATCTCACTTTATGTAACACATTTTTCTTTTTAATCTGGGCTAAAAAATGACATCTTTATACACTAGAAATAATTAAATTATAAATATTTTATTTTACCCTTAATGATATAATTTTATAGCCATATGATCCTCATAAACTATCTGTAGCGTATTTTAGACCATAAATACATTTTTATTTTTTAAGTGTCAAAAAATATAAGGACTAAGAAATAAATCCTAAATATTACTAGTTCATCTAAAGGTTAAAGTGTTTACCCGTAAAATGGTACAGTTGAATTTATACGTGGTTTATAGACAAGTGAATTAATTTAATTCTAAAATAATAGATGAATTAGACAAAAATGTAATACTTAGCCTTGAGATTGAGATAAAATAACAGAAATAATAATTCCTTGAGCAGGGCTTCCGGGGACAATAGCAATGATATCAGTGAACAAGAAGATGAAATTATATTGAGCTTTGAATAGAGTGTAGCGTATATTTACCAGAAAATTCGTGTCCTTTACAATGATATTAGAGCTTACTATTTATAGTTTCACCTAGGGAACAAGGTCCTAGGATCAAGCCCCTCTTTAATGTCAATTATGAGAGCTATTGAAGAATGTATCATATTTTACTCTATACAAATAGTCTAGCTGCTTTCCGATGGCATAACTTTAATTTGTGTCACCCGAAAGTTGGTAGAAATACCTTTTTTGGCGGAAAATTCGATGGCCCCCTCTGAAAAGTTTCTGACAGTTGATTAGACGTACGTATCTTCGCATTTAATGCCCCGAACACGCGTCATCCCATGATTTAGCATTACTTTTACAGGTTATCAAGATAATTATGGCCACGATTTTAGCCGCCTATACCTTTATTTATACGCATCAACATCCTTCATTTACATTTCATAATACTCTAAATTTTCTCAAACTTTCTTTACTCAACTCTTACTTCGTCTTTAACTTTTCTTTAACTTTCTTCTTTGAGAGAAAACCTTCATTTTGATAAAAAATGGCCTCTTCTTCTAGAAACCCTAGTTCTTCAAAGAACAAAGGTAAAACTGATGATGCTGCTCCTCCTACGGTGAGCACCATCATCCCAAAGAGTCTAGTTACTACCAAAGATTTTGAAGAGAAGTATCCTTCTGTCCACCCTAATATGTGGGCTATTAGCGTATACCCTTCTTCCATCCGTCCTTCCAGTATCCCCGCTGTGAATGAAGACTGCCACTGTCAAGATTTGGACATTGTCGCTCTTGACCTGACAGAGTGGATAACCTTACCTAAGAAGGGTTTTACGTATTTTTACACGTATCCCTTCACTTTGGGAGCGTTCTATTTGAGTGGAGAGCTTGACTCTGTCATCGTGGAGTTCTACTTCGCGACCAAGTGTGCTTGGCACAAGTAAGTCCTTCCGTGTGGAGGACAATCGCTTGTCTTTGGCGCCTGTGCCAGGAGACAAGAGAAGAGCTAACCCTAGCTCGAGTGATGAACCTTTATTCCCCCAAGATCTTTCGCGGGGGAATGATAAATTTCAGCAAGCACGACCACCATCCCCTGCTATCCAGCATGGATGATGAAACAACCATGGATGGATGGAACGGTTCATTTCAGTCACCACCGGTGACATCATCCCGGCCACGGCTCCAACCTTTCCGGAATTATGGAACCGCACTCGTAAGTCTACCATTTGTTTCTTCTTCTGTTAAAGATCATTCTACATCATTATTGACCCTTCTTCTTTTACTTATTTCAGCGACTCGGTGGGTTCCACCTAAGGTTGAAGGCTTGGACTAATGGATCCAGAAAATTTTGGATGTTACTATGCCCGAAACTCGCACGTGGAAAGAATCGTCCCTTAAATACAGGTGGAAGGCCAAAAATTATGGTAAGTCAAAATCATCTTGTTTTTCCTTTTCATATAAGGAAGTTGTTTGATCCTTCTCTCTTGTTGAATTCAAGTCTACCCTAGGGCTCAGTTGTCGTCCCTGAGGAGGACATTTTGGCTAATCCTGTTGATGCAGCGAGGCTGTTACAGGAGGCTTTTACGCAGGCAGGTGTCTCCAGGCCTGCTTCTGGTGCGAGTGCTTCTTCTCGGAGTCCCCGAACGGATAACAAACAACCAAAGAGAAGACGTTCCTCCACAGCCGAGGGAAAGAATAAGAGGGCAAAGAATGTCGCTCCCGAGTTGTCTCCGAACGTTGTGGTGACGAGGCCCCCGCCCGGGCCGGCCGTAGACATCGTGATGATTGATGATGATGGGGAAGCCAGCGAGGAAGGGGCTTCTCTACATAGAAGACTACGACCTTCCTCAGCTCAATATGCTGCTCAATCTGTTGAGTTAGTTATACCAACCGAGGACGATGCCTCGGTGCTCTAGGGAGAGTTTGAGATGGTGGAAAATGCCAACTCCCGCTTCCGAATCCCAGTCGCTGCGCCCGGTACTATGAGGCTGAGTATCGGGTCCCTACCGTCTTCGGTTGACGAGAAACCAACAACCAGCACTGCGCTTTCCGCAACCACTTCTCATCCTTCAATGCCATCAGCTCCATCTCCTTCTTCACCAACTCTTCCTTAACCACCAGCAACTGCTGCATCATCTCCACCGGCCGCAGCTATCCGAGAAGCGGATGTTCCTGTCCCCCAGTCCTTGGTTCATGGGAGCTTGGAGCAAAATTATGCCGCCCCTCAGAATATTCGCAAAGGAAGAGGAGCGTTACTCTCTCGGTCTCTACCGGATGCAACATGTTGTCCCGGCCGGTGGAACTTGCTAACTATTTGAAGCCTTTGCTTCAGAAAAATATAGGGAAAATATATAAGCTCTCTCGGGAGAGTATTTGTTGAACAATGCTATGCACACGCCGCAGCGATATATTCTTCGTTTCCTTCGTTATCTCTTCTATCTTTGATATAATAGTGTTTTGAGTTTGCACTTTTCATTTCGCAGGCCAATTTTCTTGCTTCCGAGGGCTTCCAAAGTTTGATTTGAGATAAGGAGGAACTTACCTCCGAGCGGGATCAACTTTTAGTCGAGCGGGACCAAACTACAGCTCGACTCTCAGAACTGAAAGCTAAAGCTATTGAGGCTATTATATTGGAGGGTCGGTTGTAGCATACCGAGCAAGAAGTGGAGACCCTTAGACAAGAGATCGCCCCGTTGAGGGTTCAATTTGAAGAGGCTAGGGCCAAATGAGCTGAAGTCCATAGTGTCGTTCTTGATGCATCTGATCGCAAAGCTGCCTCCGCTGAAAGATTAAATAATTTGGAGGCGACCTTGAACTCCAAAATTGAAGAGCTTGCTGCCGCTAGGATGAAGCATGCCCAATTGGAGGAGAAGTATAGGAAGACATTGAGCATAATAGACATTTTAGCTCTACTGTCCGTGATCTCGATGTCAACCACTGGTATGTTAGATCCATGTGGGAAAATCTTTCTGTCGAGGTTGACCAACTTAAAGAAAAAGTCAAGCGCCGAGCGGCTTCCTTCATTGTTGAAAAAACATATGCTATGTACAGCATGGGGAGAAAAGCCTTGGAAGAGGCTAAAACGGGTATCATTGACTTTGATGCCGAAATCGCTAAAGCCCGTGAGCTGGAGTCAGCTGCTAAAAAGGGTTTTCCGGCCAGGCCTGATGCTACTGCTTCTTATGGTTCCGGTTTCGAATTCTCAGGAATTGAAGAGGAACCAGAAGGAGATGATGTTGAAGGTCAAAATGATGAAGGCCAAGACATCGATCCGGCGGCGGATCTACCCACTTCTCCTGGGGGCGCGAATGCTTCTCTTCCTCCGGGTTCTGGAGATACAACAACTTAGTTTTTGATTTCTTTTTCCAACTTTTGTACTTATGCCGTTTGGCACATTCATTGTAAATAAAAATACTTTTTGCTCAAGTATTGTATGAGTTTTTCTTTCTTCATACTTTCGTTTAAACATTTATGCAAGTTTGATCTTTGCGTCCTTTTTCGTTTAAGTGTTTTGCGCAAGTTTTACTATTTGCGTCTGATCATGCAAGGCTTTGGGTGTATTTTCCCCCGAAAGCGTTTGGATTTCGGGTACAGGTTCTTCCGAAATCAACCCTTTATCGTGAGGGTTTTCATAAAAGAGTGCCCTCTTATGTTTACAGTGCTCTTGAAAAGGACGTCTCCTGTTCATTACGACACTAGCATTTGATGTACTTTTTTAACTTTCAAATGACAAAATCAATTCATCATCAAGACAAGAAACAAGATAAAAATAAAAGGACTTTACTTTATTCCTTCAATTTTCAAAAGTATATAAGCATCCGTTGTGCTAAAAAGAAATTGCCATTTCTTGTGGCTAACTTGTACAACTTGTTTCTACGGAGCTGGTCGTGCAGTCCCAGGTCCCGATGATACAACTATGCTTCCGGGTTTCGTATTCTGGTCGAAGCGACAGTCATTGTTGCCATTTCTTATGGCTAACTTGTACAACTTATTTCTACGGGGCTGGCCACGCAGTCCCCAGTCCCAATGATACAACTATGCTTTCGGGTTTTGTATTCCGGTCGAAGCGGTAGTCATTGTTGTCGTATCCTCATATCATTCCCCCCCAATGTTCAAATGCGAAGAATGCGTGTTTGAACAGTGGAAGTTTTACACCTTCGAGGATTCAACTAGTGAATTGCTAGATAATCTTCAGTTCAGTAACAAACTTCACTTCCTCTTAGGATTTTATGCTATCGAGCCAAAGATTATCTAACAATCCCCAGTGGCATGCACTTGTGAACGGTCGGGTAATCTTTGTTCGATAGCAAACTTAACTTTCCGGTAGGAACTTTGCTATCGAGCAAAAGACTATCAAACCGCTCCAGAGTGGTTCTTCGCTTGTGTGCCTTGTCATTAAAAGGTCTTATTGTTGATGTTGAGACTTCCTTCGTAGTATGTTTTCCATTGCTGCCTCGTTAAAAACCTTGCTAGAAAAATCCATTAGGACAAAAACTAGACGAAGGGAAAAAGAGTGCAGCACATACTTTCAGTATAGGTTATGTTCATCAGAAATAGAATCTCTTGAGGTGTGCCACGTTCCAGTTGCTTGGAAACTTTTCTCCATCTTGATTCTCCAACTCGTATGATCCTTTCCCAGTAATAGCTGCAACCCAGTAGGGGCCTTCCCATGTTGGACCTAGCTTCCTTGCATTGAGTTCCCAGGTATTTTGAGTCACTTTCCTTAAAACCAAGTCCCCCACTTTGAAATAACGGAGGTTGGCTCTTCGATTGTAATATCTTTCTATTCTCTGCTTTTGAGTTGTCATCCTTATATGCGCCAAGTCCCTGCGTTCATCAAGCAGCTCCAAATTGACCAACATCGCTTCATTGTTTGTTTCTTTATTTGCCCGGAAGTATCTCAAGGTAGGCTCCCCTACTTCCACCGGGATTAGGGCTTCTGCTCCATACACAAGGGAGAAAGGAGTCTCTCTCGTGCTCGATTTGGCCGTTGTTCGGTACGCCCATAATAAACCTGGTAGTTCTTCAGGCCATTTGCCTTAGTTGCTTCCAATCTCTTTTTGAGATTTTGTATAATCACTTTGTTTATTGATTCTGCTTGACCATTTGCGCTAGGATGATAGGGCGAAGATGTGATCCTTTTGATTTTCAAGTCTTCAAGGAACTTTTTGACCTTTGCGCCTATATATTGTGGCCCGTTGTTGCAGGCTATCTCTTTTGGTATCCCAAATCTGCAAATTATGTTCTCCCACAAGAAATCCATCACTTCACGTTCACCGATCTTATGATAAGGACCTGCTTCAACCCACTTAAAAAATAGTTAGTTAAAATCAAAAGAAACCTCACCTTACCAGGGGCCGGCGGCAGTGGTCCGACAATATCCATTCCACACTTCATGAACAGCCATGGAGAAAAAGCTGAGTGCAATGGTTCTGCTGGTTGGTGTACCAACGATGCATAATGTTGACACTTATCGCATTTTTAAACATAAGCTTTGACGTCTTGTTCCATTCGGGGCCAATAATATCATGCCCTTACTAATTTTAGTACTAAGGAATCTGCGCCCGAATGATTTCTACAGATCCCTTCGTGGATTTCTCGCATAACATAATTAGCTTTGAAGGGTCCCAAACATCGGGCCAGCGGGCCTTGGAAAGATTTCCTGTACAATTGGCCTCCTTTGAAATAATATCGCACTGCTTTAGCGCGTAGCGCTCGGGATGCCTTGGGATCTTCAGGAAACTTTCCTTGCTTGAGGTAATCAATGATCTCATTCCTCCAGTCCCAGACCAAATTAGTCGCGTTTATCTTGTAGTAGCTATCTACATCAAGAACCGAGTGCATAAGCTGTACGACCGTACCATAGTCCGATCCCTTTATTTTCATAGATGAGCCAAGGTTAGCCTATGCGTTCGCTTCTGCATTTTTGTCCCTCGGAATATGCGTAATTAACTACTCCCGGAACCGAGCAAGCAGAGCCTGAACCTTCATTACGTATTACTGCATGCGTTCCTCTTTGGCCTCGAAGATCCCGTAGACCTAATTTACCACTAGTTGGGAGTCTCATTTGATTTCTATGACCTCAGAATCTAGTCCCCGAGCCAATTCTATCCCTACAATCAAAGCTTCATACTATGCTTTATTGTTAGTTAGAGGAACCGTTCTTATGGCCTACCTTAGGGTTTCTCCCCAAAGCGTGGTTAATACTATGCCGAGCCCGGACCCTTTTACGTTAGAAGCTCTGTCCATAAATAGGGTCCAAACTCCTGATGTCGATTCTGACACCATCACTGCCTCTTTGGTTGCCAAAGGTAACAATCCCGGACTGAAATAGGCCAGAAAGTTGGCCAAAACGTGTGACTTAATCGCAGTCCTAGGTTTATATTCTATGTCAAATTTTTTAGCCAGCCTACCCGAAAGTTCGGGTTTATGAAGGATATTCTGCAGGGAAAAGGTGGTCACCACAGCTATCGGGTGACATTGGAAATAAGGCCTTAGCTTCTGAGCGGCGACTACGAGGGCTAAGGCCAACTTCTCCAAATGTGGGTAGCGAGTTTCTGCTCCCGTTAAAATTCTAGTAACATATTAAATGGGAGATTGCACACCTTCATCCTCATGGACTAAAACAGAGCTTACCGTTACTTCCGAGACTGCTAGGTAGATTAACAGTTTTTTGCCTTCCTCCGGCTTCGATAATAACGGAGGACTTGACAAGTACCTTTTCAAATCTCTTAAAGCCTTTTGATATTCCGGGGTCCATTCGAAGTTCTTCTTCTTTTTGAGTAACGAGAAAAAATGATGGAATTTCTCTGAAGACCGGGAAATGAACCTTCTCAAAGCGGTCAATTTCCCCATGAGCCTTTGAACCTCTTTTACGCTTGATAGTTGGTCCGGGATATCTTCGATGGCTTTGATTTTATCGGGGTTAACCTCAATCCCCCTTTGTGACACCAGGAATCCCAGGAATTTGCTGGACCTGACCCCGAACGCATACTTCTTGGGGTTAATCTTCATGTTATGCTTCCTTAGGATGTCAAAAGTTTCTTACAAGTGTTTAGGATGATCACCTCCGTTCAAAGACTTAACAAGTATATCGTCTATATAAACTTCCATGGTTTTCCCTATTTGTTTTTTAATAAGTGGCTCCGACGTTCTTTAGCCCGAAGGGCATCACATTATAGTAATATGTGCCTAAATTCGTTATGAACGAAGTTTTTTCCTGATCTTCTGGGTTCATCTTAATTTTGTTGTACCTAGAGTAAGCATCGAGGAAACTCATTAAATCATGCTCGGCCGTTGCATCAATCATTTGATCAATATTCGGCAATGGGAACAAGTCCTTTGGGCATGCCTTATTTAAGTCCTTATAGTCTACGCACATGCGAAATTTATTCTTCTTCTTTGGAACTACTACTACGTTAGCTACCCAATCTGGATACTTTACCTCTCGGATTGAACCGATATCAAGTAGGCGAGTTACCTCTTCTTTGACGAATTTCTTTCTAGCCTCAACAATAGGACATTTTTTCTGTCTTCCCGAAGGAATGCTGGGATCCAAGCTTAGCTTGTGTACGGCCACTTCCGATAGGATACATGTCATATCCGCATGTGGCCATGCAAAACAATCGACGTAACTTTAAGAAATTTAATAAATCCAGACCTTAGTTCGGGGTGCAGTCTTGTCCCCAAGTGGAATTTCCTCTCCAAGAACTTTTCGAATAATGTGACTTGCTCAACCTCTTCCGCTGTGGATTTTGTTGTGTCCGTCTCTTCTGGTACCTGGAAATACCTTGGCACCTGATAAGATTCTGATGCCTCTTCCCCCAGTTGACTTCACTTAACTCGAGAGCAGGCGTCGGTTCCTATAATTGCTATGCCGCATGCTCCCTCCCTTTGCTACTAGAGACTGAAATTGCATTCATCTCCTTTGCCGCTAGTTGGTCACCTCTTATTTGTTTAATTCCCTCGGGAGTTGGGAATTTCAGCAATTGGTGGTATGTTGATGGCACAACCTTCATATCGTGCAACCATGGTCTTCCCAGGATAATATTGTAGCCTATATCACCATCCACCACCTCGAAAGGGGTCGTCTTCATCACCTCTTCGGTATTCGTGGGCAGCAGGATCTCTCCTCGGGTTGTCACGCTGGCTAAGTTAAACCCGACGAGGAGTTTTGTGGACGGAATGATGCTTCCGGTGAGCTTGGCTTGCTCCAATACCCTCCATTGTATAATATTGACCGAACTCACTGGATCCACCAGAACACGTTTAATTTTAAAATCTAATACATTTAAAGAGATTACCAATGCGTCCTTGTGTGGTAGCAACAATCTGCATCCTCCTCCGTGAAAGTGATGTGGTCTTTAGTGATTTCCCGGAGCCTCTTACTGCGGGTTACTGATACCTTCATCTATTTTGCTGTCGAGAATGTAACCCCGTTAATCTCGTTCCCCCAAAAATCATGTTGATCATCAGGCGCAGGGGATCTTCTCCTGCTTTTGAGGGCTCCGTGTTATCACGATTGCGACCATAATTGTTTTTATCTCGGTGACTTAAAAATTCCATGAGATGGCCATTTTTCAGCAGTGTCGCTACTTCTTCGTGCAGATACCGGCAGTCCCCGATCCGGTGACCATTTGTCCCGTGGTATTCGCACCACAAATTAGGATCCCTCTGACTGGGATCGGATCTCGTTGGCTTTGGGAACTGTGCTTCTTTAATATTCCTCATGGACGACACCAACTCTACTACACTGACGTTGAAGTTATATTCTGAAAGTTTAAGGTAGGGAGAATCTCGAGAACCTGACGTTTCCTTATCCTGTAACGACTTGTTGTTCCAGCCGCGATCAATTCTTCTATCTATAACGCACCTATCCGCCGATCGAAAACCTCTGTCGCATTCTTCGGACCGTTCATATGGCAAAAACCGGCTCCTCGAAGACCGTCGAGTTGTATCAAAATCGTCTTTTGATTTCTCTTTATTCTTCTCCCAGTCCCGACCCTTAAACAACACCGGGAAACTGAGTTGATCATCCTCAATCCTTATCTTTGACTCGTACCGGTTGTGAACATCCGCCTAAGTTATTGCTTGGAACTCGAGCAAGCTTTCTTTTAACTTCCGGGAAGCATTGGAACTTCTCGGATTCAAACCCTTGGTGAATGCTTCAGCCGCCCATTCATCCGAAACGCCCGGTAGCAATATCCTTTCCTTCTAGAATCGGGTTACAAACTCTTGCAGCAACTCAGACTCTTCTTGTGCAATCCTAAATATATTGGCCTTTCGGGCCTGTACCTTTTTGGCCCCGGCATGGGCCTTAATGAAATAATATGCGAGCATATCGAAGGAGTTTATGGAATGCTCGGGAAAAAATGAATACCACGTCAAGGCTCCATTCGTGAGAGTCTCTTCGAATTTCTTCAGCAAAACTGACTCTATCTCGTGGGGAGCTAAATCGTTCCCCTTCACCGCCGTTGTATAGGTGGTGATATGCTCCTGAGGATATGAAGTTCCATCATATTTCGACACATCTGGCATTTAAACCGCTTCAGGATCAATTCTGGTGCCGCGCTTGGTATGTACGACAATTGAGTGTACTTCTTTGAGTCCGGCCCTTTCAGCACTAGTGGTGCGCCCATAATTTGGTCCATGCAGACGTTTACTTCCCTCATAAACTGTATGAATTCGTTTTTGAAGGGATCACTCTCGTTGTTGTGATCGGATCCGCTCCCCTCTGCCCCATCGAAGACGACCTCTCCCCTCGGGGTGCTGTTGTCGACCTTCTGCGTTGTTTGATTTGGGGGAGCACCGGGAGGAACTGGATCTCGTTCATTCGCGTTATTGGAAGCACCCGATAATGCCTGCTTCAACTTTGTGATAACCTTATCATACTGTGTGAGATGGCCTAAAATGGCCTCTTGTTGCTCCTGCAAGACCCTTACCGCTTCGACGACGTGCTCTTCTTTAGCATCATCAAGAGTTGCCTCTTGAACATGTCGCGTGTACCGTGTGCCGTGGACTAGTGTGGCCTCGTTCCCCTCACTGCGGGTATCACTGATTGAATCCTCGTGCTGAGGCTGATTTCCTTGGGCCTCAAGGTTATGTATGTTGTTAACACCATTATCTGCCATTTTCTATAATTTTTTGCTAAGAACAAATAATCAAACGCGTTAGTAAAAGAGGCAAGGGCCAACTTAATTACACAAAGCCCCACGGCGGGCGCCAAACTGTTTACCCGTAAAATGGTACAGTTGAATTTATACGTGGTTTATAGATAAGTGAATTAATTTGATCCTAAAATAATAGATGAATTAGACAAAAATATAATACTTAGCCTTGAGATTGAGATAAAATAGCAGAAATAGTAATTCCGGGAGCGGGGCTTTCGGGGACAATAGTAACAATATCAGTAAACAAGAAGATGAAATTATATTGAGCTTTGCATAGAGTGTAGCGTATGTTTGCCAGAAAATTCGTGTCCTTTACAATGATAATAGAGCTTACTATTTATAGCTGCACCCACGGAACAAGGTCCTAGGATCAAGCCCCTCTTTAACTTCAATTATGAGGGCCATTGAAGAATATGTAACGGCAAGCAGTAAATGTCATATTCCTTGTAACGGGCCGTGTACTTAATGCTGTAAAATATTCTTCATTAAATGTTACCGAGTGACAGACATTTATTTCATCTTTATGGGTATCATTCTCTCTTGTAACAAACAGGATCGTTGCCTTCAGATTCAACTATCTTCTGTCTTCGGTCATGATTATAATTTTCTCATGCGATCATTTAATATAAACATATTTTACCCTCTACATAAAGTATGCATGATTATAATTTCTATCTAACGGAGAATGCAACTTAATGTGATTTTTGACGAGTATACAAATAGATCAACATTTTTTATTTGCATTTTTATAATAACATAACATAGTTAGATAATGGTAATTTATTAGCCAAACTTGAAGAAACATTAAAGAAATATTCTTTACATCTTGTTTGGATGGTTGTTACCTATTGTATTGTATCGTATTGTTACTTTAAATATGATGTTTGTTTTGATTGTTACTTAAATTTTATTGTATCGTATCGTTAAATCCGTCGTTACGTAACGACGAAATGTGCCACTTTTGGTGTGGTCGCATCGTTGACATGTCTTTTTCTCTCAATCTCACCTTTTATTATTATTAAATAATTTTATTTTATCATTTACCCTACCTTTTTATATACCGTATCATAATTTGTTTTTATAATATTGCAAGTTTATTCTTCATATTGCTGGTGTGTGATATCATGAAACGATAACAAACGATACAATCTAGCCAAACATTGTATTCATCAAATAATACGATATAGTACAATACAATAATACACCGTAAACGATATGTAACAACCATCCAACCACCTTGTTAATATTTATTTTCCCAAAAAAGAAGTATTTCTACATTATAAATATGTACAACTCCACGGAACCTCCCTATCACTCGTTGCCCCTAACTCTCTCGAGTCACAAAGAATGTACAAGACGAAGCTACAAGAGCTTTGCCACCAGTACGGGTGGAATTTGCCAGAGTACGGGACGGAGAAAGAGGGACCTGATCACAACCCTCGTTTCACAGCCACTGTTACCGTCAATGGATTCTCCTTTGCGTCACCCAAGGACCATTGCCGATCCTCCAAAGAAGCCCAAAATCTTGCTGCCCATATCGCCTTTGCCCATTTCACTTCCCCCAAATCCGCCCAGGCCTTCTCACATCACAACCTTCCTTCACCTTCACCTGCTGCTGCACTACCAGCCTCCTCTTCTTCTGGTTAGTTCCTAACTGATTGGGCTATTATATGGATTTTAAAGTGTATATTTAGTCATTTTTTATGTAAGTAATTGATTTGCGACCAGTTTTGATTGTTCTTCTTGGGTTTTGAAGTTCTCTGATAGTATAAGGTTATGGTTATGGGTGCTGTTTTTGCTGTTGTACTTCATGCTGTAGTTGCTGAACGTTGTGCTTTGGTGTCGTACTTTTACGATAAGTTTACTACTCCCTCCGCAGCAGAGTGGTCTACAATAATCCATACACATCCCATAAATCATTGACATTAAGGGTAAAATGAGAAGTTTAAAGTTATATTATTTTTAAATTTACATAGGTCTCATTTCTCCTAAGCCAGACTAAAACAGAAAATGTGTCATATAAAATGGGAACAAAGGGAGTACTTTTTATTTCCCAATGTAGACGTCTCATTTTATTTTGTTATGCGTATAAGTTAAAGAGTTGGCATTTACTTATGCATTGAGGAATTTATTCACGTCTAAGTTTTCGGAATATGGTCAAGTTTTGATCCCTGAAAGGTAATCGGGAACAATGTCTGAGGGAGTAGTTGTTTACCTAACTGGTTTGGTATTTTCCTTTTTTTTATTTAAAAAAGGAACAGGCAACCCAGTGCAGTAAGCCTTAACTATGTGCAGGAAGGGTCAAACCACGTCGGGTCTATTGTATACAGCCCGACCTTGCATTTCTTCAAGAGGTTGTTTCAACAACATGAACCCTTGACCTCCTGATCACATTACTTTGATAGAAAATGGGGACAAATATCCAAGTTCTTTTCATGTTTTGAAAATAATTTCTTATTTTACCAAATAGTAAATTGAATTAACTGAATAAGAATATAATTTTACTATTGTTATTTTTGCTGCTTGTCTAACTGTTTAAGCCAAAGCTTGTGCTGTGTCTCTATCCTTGATGATCAAGTTTACAGTCAACTGAAAAAAAGAACCAAACAAGAAAAAATATTCGTTTTCATTTAATGGGAATACTTATGCGGTATTTGGAAAATTGCCTTGATATTGTTAATTTGTTACATTTTACTTAGTTGGGCAGGCGCTTCAACATCAAGCAGTAAGGTGGATGTTTTTGAGAAGGTGGATGTTAGACCTCCAAATATGGATATTTTTCAACAAAGACAGAATAACGCTGGACAACCTTCTCGTGTCAATGGAACTCCATTGGCTGGTAGGGACGCTAATACCTCGAAAGGTTAGAATAAAACATTCACCTCGTTTTCATTCATTTTTTTTGGATAGAATGTGGATTTTATTGCTAGGCACCAAGAATGTGCTAATATGTGTAGAAACAAGCATTTCTAGACCCTCAAATCTGTAAGGAGTTTAGAATGCCCACAAAAGCATTTACACCTTAAATATCTCTCATATTACAGCAAGATTATAGAGACTGCAAAACACTAAATTGTATCATGGTAGGGATGAATATTTGATTTTCAAAACACCTATAGTTCCTCTCCTTCCAAATTATAGAAAAATGCATAGAGGCACTGTCTTCCAGATGCATTTGAGCTCCCTTCTGATCTACTGATCACTCCAGCTTCTTGCTGCATCTGCTATTGATAAAGGGGCCACCCATTTCACCCCAAATATATTCAAGAACATGGACCATACTTCCCATGAATATCTACATTGCAATAACAAGTGTTCCCGCGATTCAGTTTGTAATTACATAAATAGCATCTACTGCTAAATCAATGTGATATCCTCTACTTTGTAGGTTGTCTTGTGTTAGGCAGGCAACACTAATAGCAATTCAACCAAAACTGCAGCTCTGGGTGGTCTTCATATTGCCTTACAAGGCCTATTCCCTTCTGCATTTGGCCCTTTTGACAGAATATTGTAGCAGTTTATAGTGAACTGCACTTCTTGTCCCCTTTCCATGACAGAGGATCTTCTTTGTCAGGCAGCAACCTTAGACTTCCAATTGTTTCCATCAGGAAGACACTTTTTCTGCGTCCTGATAAAAAAAAATTCCTTCTCAAACCCAGATTCAAACCCTCCCCTTGTTTTCATTTTCCACATTTTTTGTGCAATTGTTTCTATTCAGTTCCGCTTGCAATTTCTTTTATTCCACATTCAGTTCAGCTTTCAATTTCTTTTAGGCAGGCAATACTAATAGCAATCCAACCAAAAACTGCAGCTCTGGATATGGCTCTAGTGTTCATACTGCCTTCCAAGACCTATTTTCTTTTGCATTTGGTCCTTTTGGCAGAATATTGTAGCATTTTATAGTGAACTTTGCACTTCTTGTCCCCTTTCAATGACAGAGGATCTTCTTTGTCAGGCAGCAACCTCAGACTTCCAATTGTTTCCATCAGGAAGCCGCTCTTTCTGCATCCTGTTAAAAAAAAATTCCTTCTCAAACCCAGATTCAAACCCTCTCCTAGTTTTCATTTTTCCACATGTTTTGTACAATTGTTTCTATTCAGTTCAGCTTGCAATTTCCTTTATTCCACATTTGTTAAGCCAATGTCTCCGTCCAGCTTAGTGAGCAAGTGTTTTGATCATGTAAAACTTCACGAGCAGTTCGTCTGTTTTCTAAATGGTCAGTCATGATGCCCTATTTTTATCTAAGATGTTTTTTCTCATTCATGTAATTTCATCTTGATTACCCCGTTCATAATCAGCTTTTTTCTCCTGATATAATAAGCTAATGAAATGTAAAATCATATGAATTTCTACAATTTGGTGAATAACTTTTGATTGTAATCTATTTGGCTTCTTTGGAAAAGCTATGAAGAAATAAAAAGTCTATGTTTTCCATGACAAGAGTTTTAAATATTTGTCAAAAGGGTAAATGATAACTACAAGAGTTAACTGTGAATGCTCTGTCAAAAGGGAATATAATAACAATAAAAGAGTTAAATGTGAATGTACCACATTGAAAATGATGAGGACAAAGTTGGTTCCAGTGCATTGAAGATGTGATGAAATGGTCTGGCTTCCTCTCCGGCTAACCCTCTAAAGTTAAATGCAATGCTAATTATGTTCATTGCTTGATGTTATAGATGATAGTTCTGGATGGGATTTGTTGTATATGACTAAGGACCAGTAATTTTACTGGTTAAGCAATTTATTTTATTTGTGTGATTATGTTGGTTATTAATGGTGTATTCTCTATATGTTTTGCACATATTGCATTTAAACCCTGAGCTACCATTAGGAACATAAAAAAAGGAACAAGACAATTAAAGAAACAGTAGATTTCATGCTTCTCAACCATACTAGTATACTTGAGGTTTTTGGAGGCAGTATTGGTTCTAAGGTTATGTTCTGTGGCATAGAAGTCGATGATTATTTGCCCTACTGAGTTGCATCTTTCTAGCTATTTTCTCTTCTTTTAGCTCTGTTTCGTGTTGTTTTTTTGTATTACTGCTGTGGCAATTGTATAATATTCTACCTAATCCTTTAAAAGCTTCAAACTGAATACATGCCCCTTAAAACTAAGGTAAATCACTCTGACAAGAAGAGCGATAAACCTACAGTTGTGGGGTGAAAGCATAAGTTTATTCAGCGAATTGGAACACCTGGTAAATGGATCAAATTCCTTCTGGATTTTATGAGTTATTACTTCATCAGTACCTGGAAGAAAGCATGTGTAAGCAGTCGAGATTTGACACATAAAGCCTAAACCAGGAAAGGAAATTTGTGGGAATGTCGCTTACTTCTAATTCTGGATAAGTAGAAGGTTCAACCTATCTGTCAACTGGACCAGTGTAACTTTTTCATTCTATATCAGTATGCGGTTGATGGTCCACTGCAATAGTGTTCTTGGTGTCTCTATCTTGTGAGCACATTAATTTCAAACGGTGGCTATAGTGGATCTTAGATGAGATCTCTTAGCAATTTCCTTCAGATGTTCCTTCCTTCCATTGTGCTTTTAAAAATATTTTGTTCATCTCTCTGTACTTGACTACTCATTGCTCGCATATTTATAATTCATCTTCTTATCAAAATGAGAGTTGGCGTGTGAGGGAATTTACCAGTGATTGAATTCCGTGAATCTCTACAGAGCTTCAAATTCATAAGAGAAAGTTGCTGAAGAAGATGTGGTTAAGTTCAAGGATACATTTAAAAGACGGATAATGCTTTGATCTTATTGTAGCTAAACAGTAATATATATGCTTGGAAGCAATGGGAGATACTGTTGAAGTATTTCATATTTCATATTTCTGGATGCCTCATTTCTGAACAACTTTTCAAGAATGTGCGAATGCCTTTAAGTTCATCTGACTGACTTTAGATATTTCTCATACTTTTATGTCAAGTTTCTAACTCTTACAACTTCATCCATGTTGCAGGGATGCTTCATCTATACAAGAATCGACTACAACAGTATGCCCAAAAGCAAAATCTCACTTTACCCGTGTATTCTTCTGAACTTGATGGCCCTCCGCACGCCTGTCGTTTTAGGTCAAAAGTGACTATTGATGGAAAAACTTATGAAACTCAGGAATTCTTCTCTACATTGAAGGAAGCTGAACATGCAGCTGCAAAAGGTGCTTTTGAGTCATTAGCGCTGAATGACATTCAGGAGGTTAGTCTCTTCCAGTTAATGTAACACTCTTTGCTCTTTGGTGCGAAATGTTTGATCCATTCTATTTCTGTACAACTTTCAAAACTTCAACATTCAAATTCTTTTTTTAATAACCATGGTGTCCGGACCAGCTTGTGCGCACCTCGACTAATTCCACGGGGTAACTGCTACTGCTACCTCTCACCAGCACAAGTACCGGGTAACTCTGTCAAAATTCAAATTCGTTCAGCTGAAATTTTAATTTTTGATGTGGTAAATTTTAATGACCGTGGTGTCCGGGCCAGCTTGTGCGCACCTCGACTAATTCCACGGGGTAACTGATACCGCTACCTCCCACCAACACAAGTACCGGGTAACTCTGTCAAAATTCAAATTCGTTCAGCTAAAATTTTAAATTTTGATGTGGTATTTTCTCTATCAAATTGGTTTTTCAACCATTATTTTAATATGTTCTTCTATTACTAATATGACGTGTAAGTCAACTTAGCACATTAAACTCCGTGTCCATTAAAACACCATCAAGTAAAATGGGAAGGGAGGGGGGGGAGTATTTAAACAGTCTTTGTTTTACTTTGTGCTGGGAGATCATTCGTGCACTACATTTCTTAGTTCTTCTATGTATTTATATATTTATTTTTTGAATACATCAGGATGAAGGTTTATACAAGACACTTTTGCAAGAACTGGCTCAAAAAGAGGGTTTACTTTTTCCAGTTTATGATACAGCCAGAGCTGGCCCACCTCATGCACCAACATTCAGTTCAACTGTGGAAGTTGGAGGTGGGACTTTTCAAGGACAAGAAGCTAAAACCAAGAAGCAAGCAGAGATGAATGCTGCAAAGGTTGCTTACAATGCCCTTGTGAAACGTAAGGAAGATATACACTCAGTAGCACAATTGCTAGTTTTCTTGACAATCAATGATTTTCTTTTTGATTGTGGGACAAGGAATAATCACATGGAATTTTATTTCTGATAAGGAAACATGATCTTTTTAAAGACAATATAAAACTAAGCAGGAGGACATGGTGTTCCGAACTGCAGAAATTAATAAACTAGGAAAACTATGCACACCAATCAAGTTGAAGTTTCGTTACAGCTGGTTAAACAACCATTAAGGTACCATAAATAGTTCAAGAACCTACATTTGCACCTATGAAAGGATGCTTAACGCGAGTTTCTATGGAGATATTAAGATCTATTTGTGACTGAAATATTTTGTTTAGACCTAACAATATTTCCAGCATCTTATAGGTTTTAAAGACTTGCAGCTTCCTGTTGTTCTGTTGTGAATATGAATGTCCAATATCTGATGGAATAACATTGCCATCTCCTTTCAGGTAAGGGTAGTCAAATTGATCTCCCTGATGGTAATTTGAAGAGTATCTTAGGGGTTGCATCTTCTAGCTCGCAGTCAACTATCGAAGATAGTGCAAAGCACACAATCAGGGCAAATGAAGTTGAAAACGATGCTTGTAACAGGAGGCATACTGGCGTGTCTGTTAATAAAGGTAGCATTCATGATTTATTAGCATGCCCCTCTCCCCGTGAAAGAAAATGAAAATAAAGGCCAGGAGAACCAACTAGTAGAATTCGACTGACTCCCCCTATAATTTCTGGTGAAAGTGGAGTCTCCTATTTTCTGTAAAAAGTCACACAGGACCCCTTTTGAACCTTTGGGCATGTATAAATGGTCTGATTATTGATGGTTGGTAAATACGGGAAACAAAACCTGTAAATGGGGTGGTTGCATGTCACCTTAATGCACAAACTTGCAATAGCTCCATCCGTTGGAATTAATTGGATGGAGCTACGAACTGCAGAGTCCCAACAAATATATAGCGCGGCGTTATGTGTTCCTTTCATTTCCTTCTTTAGAATCAGAATCAGTCAATTGTTTTTAACAAACATGTTCTTTTGATTTTCCAGCTACATCATTTCCACTATCTCACCCGGATTCTCTCATGTCACTTTTGTTTCCTTATTTTCTTCTATCCTTGAGAGAATTTCACATTTTGCACGCTCTTTGTATCTCTGTATCATTTCTGGCCTGAGCCGTTTTGGCTACAAGCTTGCTATCCTGTTATGTACTTCACCCTGTTGTAGCACTGGTAACTGATGTTAGATAGTTATGTAAATAATCCTAGTCCCACATGGAATAGGAGTTAGAATAATGTATTGTGTATAGTTATAAATAGGGCTATTGTAAAACACTTAATAGAATATCAATAATATATTTTTCTCCCGTGCTTTCTCACATGGTATCAGAGCGGTAGTGAGAAAATACTCGTTGTGCAATCTACCAATGATTCCTTGAAGAAACAGTCGCCGTGCAATTTTTCCGGTGGCTGTTTGCGTCAAAACTATTTTTTTACCGGTGTTGTGCATAAACCAACACCACAACAGTGTTCTCCACCCTCCGGCGACCAAACCCCACCGGAAAACTCCCATCCACGCGCCGACCAGAGCTAGATTTTTTTTCCGGCGAGATTTGTCCACGCACAGGCGCATGGCCCACCTTCCGGCTAGTTTCCGACAAAGCTTCTTTTGGACAGATTGCTCAGGAGGTTATTTCGAGTTTGTCCATTCAAGTTTCATCAAATTCCGACTACCTTTTATTTTCTGGCGAGTGAACAATGTTTTAAAAAAGAAGTATTTTGATTTGGCATTCCAAGGTTAACCATACAACTTTTAGTCAAGAAGTTGAGAAATTGGTTGTAGCAAAATGGGATCCAATACTATGAATAATTAGATGGTTTTTCTACCGGATTATATTGAGTTCCTTCAGTACAAAACATGTAAACATACATCTTCAAAGATAGCTTCCGTTATTCAAACAGGTAATAGCGTGACTTGTGTCTCCCAATCTTTATCCTCCGAGTCTTAGGTCTATGATTCAGGTGCCCATCTGATCACATTTCTGGTAACAAATCTCTTTTCACTATTATTTCTTGTTCTCAATCTCTTCCAACAGTCACAATGGCCAACGGTTCTCAAACTATGACAACTGGAATAGGTCAAGGAAGTCCACTTCCTTCCTTACCTTTAGATTAAGTTTTTTATGTTCCCGGTAGTCCTTTTAATCTCATAGTCGTTAGTCGCTTAGTCAAATCACTTAAATGCTTTGTTTTATTTCTTGATGACCTTGTTTTTTTTTACAGGAATACAGTACATGGCGGATCATTGGTTCCAGGCGTGAATCAAATGTACTTTATTACCTTATCCTTGGAAAATCACATGGACTCACATCTTATCTTCCTTCAACAACTCGTCCTACTATTGATTCACCAGACTTATTACATAAACGATTGGGATATCCCAGTTTGTCAAAATTTCAGAAAATGGTTCCTGGTTTATCTCACTTGTCCACTGTAGAGAGTGAGTCATGTCAGCTCGACTGCTCGGTAAGCATACTCACTCCCATTTTCTTCGGCGTCCTAATAATCGAGCAGTCACCTTTCACTTTAGTCAATTCAAATGTTTGAGGTCCTAATCGGGTCAGTTCTACCTTGAGATTTCGCTACTTTGTCAGTTTCATTGATGATTATTCGAGGTGCACTTGGATATTTTTGGTGAAAAATCGATCTGAGTTATTTTCTATTTTCCAGCCCTTCCACGCTGAATTCAAAATTAATTTGGGGTTTCTATCTGCACATTTCGTAGTGATAATGCCCTAGAGTATTTGTCTTCCACATTTCAGTAGTTTATGAACTCTCATGGGATTGTTCATCAAATATATTGTCCATACACATCTCAACAAAATGAGGTAGCTGAAAGAAAGAATAGACACCTTATTGAAACTGCTCGTACCCTACTCATACAATCTCATGTTTCGTTGCGTTTTTGGGGGATGCAGGTCTTACATCTTGTTATCTTATTAATCGTATGCCATCCTCAGCTATCCAGAATCTAGTTCCATTCTCTGTCTTGTTTCCCCACTTCTCTCTTCCACCCCGTGTCTTTGGAAGAACGTGTTTTGTTCATAACCTTACTCTAGCAAAAGATGAGTTAGCTCCTCGTGTTCTCAATTTATGGATTCTCTCTGTGATAGTCATTGGGATGCAGTTGTTCGCATTCTTCGATATATAAAATCAGCTCTAGGCAAAAGATTATTGTTTGAACATCGAGGCCATAAGCAAATTGTTGGATACTCAGATGCTGACTGGGCAGGGTCACCTTCTGATAGACGTTCTACGTCCGGATGTTGTGTTTTAGTAGGAGGTAGTTTGGTGTCTTGGAAGAGTAAGAAACAGAATGTGGTTGCTCGGTCTAGTGCAGAAGCAGAATATCGAGCAACGGTTGTGGCAACATGTGAGCTAGTTTGGATCAAACATTTGCTCAACGAGTTGAAATTTGGTGAGATCAGCAAGATGGAATTTGTGTGTGATAATCAAGTTGCCCTTCATATTGCATCAAATCTGGTGTTTCATGAGAGAACCTAACACATTGAGATTGACTGTCACTTCGTCAGAGAAAAGATACTCTCAGGAGATATTGCTACAAAGTTTGCGAAGTCGAATGATCAGCTTGCAAATATTTTCGCCAAGTCCCTCAGTAGTCCTCATATTAGTTATATATGTAACAAGCTCGGTACGTATGATTTGTTACGCACCGACTCGAGTGAGAGTGATAGATAATTATGTTAATAACCCTAGTCCCACATGGAATAGGAGTTGAATATGTATTGTGTATAGTTATAAATCGGGCTATTATAAATACTTAATAGAATATCAATAATATATTTTTCTCCCGTGCTTTCTCACAACTAATATACTATTTTCCTTCTGATCAGCTAAAATGCACCAAAGCTCCATTACTGCCTCGTCATTATTAGTTTGATCTGTTCAGTCTGCATGAGCTACCATGGCATTGTGTCTCTTCTTTAATTGGGCTACATCTGCGTGAAAAAAATGTGATAATGTCGTTTTGCTTGGGAATGATGTGAACAAGATACTATATGCTTTTACATCATTAAATGAGATTAGTTTGTTCAATCGCTTGTCTGGAAAGTTTGCAAGGACATAAAGTACTTCGGCAGTTTCTGTTTACTCACAATATTACAATATTTGATGAAAGTGGCCGTTCAATACTTGCGTCAATACCCATTTCTTGGTGTACAGTAAGGTTGTTGAACTTAAAGCAAGATGATAGTTACATCCTTTTTAACTCTTACTCAGAGTAGCTTTGACGACGACGACAACAACAACAACAACAAACCCAGTGTAATTCCAAAAGTGGGGTCTAGGGAGGGTAGTGTGTACGCAGACCTTACCCCTATTAAGAAGGAAGAGTCAGAATAGCTTTGAAATAAAATAAAATAAAATAAAAAGAAAAAACACTTGCTCAACAACAACAACAAACCTAGTGTAATCCCACAAGTGGAGTCCGGGGAGATAGTGTGTACGCAAACCTTACCCCTACCCTGAGTAGGTAGGGCTATTTTCAATAGACCCTCGGCTCAAGGATGAGAAAAGAAGCGGTAGCAACAGGCAGTAATAACAACAAGATAGCAAGAAGCCGAAGCGAAAGAAACAACAAATAATAATAGAAATCTAAAAATAAGAAAGTACAGGACTAACACTAATACTACTGGTATTGACAAGGAAAACTCACGACTACCTGCTAACCTTATACCCTAATTCTCGACCTCCACACTCTCCTAGCAAGGGCCATGTTCTCGGCAAGTTGAAGCAGCACCATGCATGTCCTGCCTAATCACCTCTCCCCAATACTTCACCTCTTTTTAGACCCACCACGGCCAACCTCTCACACCTCCTTACTAGGGCATCAATGTCTCTCCTCTTCACATGCGCGAACCATCTAAGCCTCGATTCCCGCATCTTTTCCTCCACTGAGGTCACACCCATCTTTATCCCGAATATCTTCATTTATAATTTTATCTATCCTAGTATGCCTGCACATCCATCTCAACATCCTCATTTCTGCCATCTTCATATTTTGTACATGAGAATTTTCGACTGGCCAACACTCTGCCCCATACAACATAGTTGGTCTAACCACCTCTTTATAGAACTTATCTTTAAGTCTTGCTGGTACATTCTTATCACACAAAACACCGGATGCGAGCCTCCATTCATCCATCCCGCTCCAATATGATATGCGGCATCCTCGTCAATCTCTCTATTTCCTTGGATTACCTACCCAAGATACTTGAAACTTCCTCTCCCGGGGATGACTTGAGTATCAAGCCTCACGTCCACATCCGCTTCATGAATCACCTCACTGTACTTGCACTCCAAGTATTCTGTCTTGGTCCTGCTCAACTTGAAACAGTAAATGATTGACAACTCATAGAAACATATTTCTTTAATTACTAATTAAAGCTTATTTTTTTGAATAAGCAAAATGTCTTGTTCTTCAAATCCCTGAATCCTTGGTTGAGAACGACCACATACTGTTTAATCAGCAAATGTTCGAAAATCATAGTCATTTAGATTTTGTGATCTGGAGATACTAATGGTAAAATACTAAGTTGAGTATGAATATATTAATAACCTCAGTGCTCATTTTTACCGAGAGAAATACACATGGCTTCTGCTATTCACCTTTCTTTACCTATAAATAGGAGCATTAGAAAGTTGCTAAAACTTTTTTTGGTCTTATTTTAAAAGCGCTCCACAAGATATAAAAATCCGATGGTTCTAATCTACTTGTCATTTTATTTGAACTTCTTTCGGCTGATCCTAGACTGGATACATTTTCCCACTTCACAATTCAATTATCCTGCATTTATCCAAATATTTCTGCTCAATTATCAGGTTATTTGCTCAATCGTTATGTTCTTTATTTCCTGTAACTTAAAGAAAATATCTTTTGTTTTTCTTCCGAAGCCAACACCGTTAACCTCGGAAGGGTTGGGTTCATTGGCAAGTTCTAAGTCAGGTATGCAATTTCGTACTTTTTGTGTTACAGGCGGTCAACTAGGTGAATCTCTTAAGGTCCTTCCAGCCAGTTCAGGATGTGCTGCTACCGATGTACCACAACCAGTTGTTCAGCAGAAAACCAAATTGATAATTGAAGAACTAAATCTGCAAAAAGAAGGTGCTTTCTGTAATCTGAAACCCCTTGACATCATTTATTTAACTCGATTTTTTTACTTTGACTTTCTTCAGTTTTGGTGTGATAGCTTTCTTGTCTGTGGAGGCTCTTAATCGAACAAAATATACGGGTGTCGCGTTACCAGCTGTGTCACTGTAACTTCATGTATTGGAAAGGAAAAATATTGTCACAAGTTTGTTTTGGTCATTCTTAGCTGTAGAGGGTTTTATTATGTCATGGAAAGTAGTTGAGGTCAAGATAAAGAAAGATAAAAGTCTTAGATGGTATTATCAAACTTTAAATATGGTAATTCCTGAAGTCCAAATTCATTGATTGAACCAAGCATTTGGACCACGAGATTTTCTCACTCAATTCGTGTAAAGCAGGTAAGCTGTGTTGGACCCTCATGGTATTTTGTAAATATTGCTGATAGAATCAAACTGAGTATCGCTGACATTTAAATTCTTGTTAATGATTGTTTCTTTTAAGGAACTGTATAATTTCTTAATGCATCACTGCAAAAGTAGACATGAAAAACATTTTTCTAAACTTTTCAGCAAACAAAACAAAGTGCTGCGTTTTTAAATTAATGTATAATAGGTTTGATCAATAACATGCATATCATGATATCAAGTTGGGAACTGTGATATGGCTCTACATCATTTAGGCCAAATACCTTTTTTGCTCAATATCTCAGAACAATGTCGTTATGAGGGTTTCTTTTAGTTAGGCTGTATATCATTGAGGTCAATACCAGGGAATATCCATTTATAGAGCAGCCTATTTAGTCTTATTGGAAACATCAATTAGTAATCACATTTATTCTTTAGAAGTAAAGAGCTGCATTTCGTCCAACTCAGTCTCCTACTGTCTTGGAGCCATGCATCTTGGTTCTGGCTTTTAGTCTTTACAACTTAAACAACAAGGTTATATAGGCATATTATCTACATGCACTTTGTGTTTCTTCCAATTTATCACCTGCATCATTTAGTCTATTCCAGTTATGTTATGTGCCAGTACTCATTATTTGGCCTGATCTGCAGAGACAGATACAAATGCAAACAGACACAGATGCTCAACTGCACCCAAAACATATTCTGTTATCAGGGATCCATGTCCTGCTGCCTCCTGCTCGCCTGATGGGCAGTCTTCTGCTTCAGCGGTCTTTGATCATTCAACTGATTCAGTTGCGGAGTCTGTTGATTCTGGTACATATGCTGGGACCAGTATTTTGCCAAACGAGAAGATTTTCATTTTCCCCCGGAATGAAAATATGGAGCTTCCAAATGGTGCTTGTGTTTTGCCTTGCAGCGATGAAAAATGGGTTGCTGCTAGCTTAGAATTGAATCGAAATCGCTAATTGCAAAAACTTACTTTTGTGATGCTTTTTGATGAATCTTGTTGATAAGCGTCAACTCAGATAATGCTGCTTTCTTTTCTAGGAGTTAGTACTATATATTTGCGTAAAAGAAACCATCTTCTGACAATTGATATAGAAATTAATCTAGGCTATCTCGTCTGAGTAAGTGCTATGTAGTGTGTGTTTATGAAGAAATTTTTAGATTCCGTAATACTTTTTAGAAGACGGGCAAAATGTTAGTTTGCGAAGCAAGAAAACACAAGAGTAAACAGTTTAGCCAATTCTGAGATATCCTTTGCTGGCACTCTTTAGCCCTATGTCTCTTATGGCTAGGAGGTTCAAATTATTGCTTTTGAATCTAACATTTGCCAGATCAATTTGGATATTATGCGAAGTCATACTTGTGTTCCGATCTAAACGAGTACAATTGGATCAAATGACAAAGTCACTTCAAAGTTGAGAGTTTTAACTTTTTTGTTCAATCATCTGGTATTTGATCACTAGATTTGGCTAATCTCAATTTGCCTCAGATAAATAGTACCTTCTAACTTTGTCTTATCTTTAGAAGTGGTTCGTCCTTTTCCCGAAGGAAGTACTTCATCTGCAAGATTGTCACGGCCCGAAATTCCCTCATTCTGACCGTGATGGCGCCTAATATTTCATTTGCTAGGCAAGCTAACGTTAGAATAATATTAACCAATTTTTAAATAATTTTTAATTTATTAATAATCAAGGAAACAAAAGCGGAAGCAAAGTTTGAAATATGGTGAAATAATCCATAAAAACAACGGTGTCTAAATACCATCCAAGAATTGGTGTCACAAGTGCACGAGCTTCTAGAATAAATACAAATAAAGGTTCGAATAAAATAAAGTTGTTTGGAAATAAACACACAGCTAAAGTAAAATAAACGGGGACTTCAGAACTACGGACGCCATGCAGTTATACCTCAAGTCTCCTCTGGTAGCTGAAATCCGAGCAAGTCTATGGTACGCCGCTGGGACCAACTCCAAAATCTTCACAAGAAGTGTAGAGTATAGTATCAGTACAACCGACCCATGTACTGGTAAGTGCTGAGCCTAACCTCGACGAAGTAGTGACGAGACTAAGGCGGTTCACTTACATTAACCTGTACGCAATATTAATAACAACAAATAATAGAAATAAAACAGGTAACTCATTTATAATAATTGAAGCCAACTCAGCAGTCATAATCCATTATCATTTCAACCAACTCTGTTGCAGCGTGCAACCCGCTCTCACAATATATTCACACTTAATTCAGTTGCAGCGTGCAACCCGCTCTCCCAATATATATATTCCTTTTAATCAAGTCTGTCATATATTTACTTCAATCAAGTATATATATAGACTTTTAAATAAGTCTGTTGCGGCGTGCAATCCGATCCCCCAATATTCACTTTTAAATAAGTCTATTGCGGCGTGCAATCCGATCCCCCAATATTGATATATTTACTTTTATTTCCGTTGCGGCGTGCAACCCGTTCCTCCAATATATATAACTTTAAACAACTCATAATGTAAATAAAAATTACTCTAATAAATACCACGTCCAATCCTCCCAAATGTAAATAAAAATTACTCCAATAAATACCACGTCCAACGAGAAACAATTAAACATCAAGGCACACAATAATTATAATTTTTTTATGAACAAACAATGGCAATAACAATTTATTTTGGAAATCAGGGAGAAAATAGATAATTTAATATTTAATATGCTAAATGTCAAGTAGCAATTAATGCACATAATTCAAATAAGCATGTAGCAATTATTACAGGAATTTAAGAATTAATATTTGGCAAAGAATAGGAGAGAAACAATTATTATAACAATTAATTTATGGTTTAAAACAATTTATGGTTTTTCAAGTAAGCATGCAAACAATAAATTACACGACGTGTAGACACTCGTCACTTCACCTATACGTCGTTCACATGCATTTCACATAATAAATAATTTAAGGGTTCTATTCCCTCAAGTCAAGGTTAAGTATGACACTTACCTCGCTTTGCAAATTCCAATGAATTATTCAACTCAACCACAACTTTTCCTTTTAAATTTATCTTCAAAAGCTTCAAATCTATTCACAAACAATTCGATATACTCAATACGAATCATAGGAATTAATTCCATATGAATTTATAAATTTTTCGGATAAAAATCCGAAATTTATTAAAATATTCGACAGTGGAACCCACGTCTCAAATCTCGAAAAAACTTACGAAATCCGAACACCCATTCCGAGACGAGTCCAACCATATAAAAATTATCCAATTCCGATGTCAAATGGACCTTCAAATCTTAAATTTTTATTTTTGGAAGATTTTATAAAAATCTGATTTTTCTTCCATAAATTCACGGATTCATGATATAAATGAGTATAAAATCATGAAATATAATCAATATAGGATAAGGAACACTTACCCCAATATTTTCCCGTAAAAATCGCCTTACCCGAGCTCAAAAATGGAAAAGGGTTGAAAATGGAATGAATCCCATTTTCTAGAACTTAAGTTCTATTTCTGGGACTTTTACCCTTCGCGAACGCGGTCAGTGCCTCGCGTTCGCGCATAAATTTGTTATGTCCCATTTTACCCTTCGTGAATGCGAAGCTTGCCTAGCTTGGCCTTCGCGAACGCGAAGGCAATAATCCTGTCCAGCCTCTTTCCCTTCGCGAACGCGAAGCTTTGAACCTCAAGCCTTCGCGAACCCGGTCACTCTGTCGCGAACGCGAAGCATAAAACGTGCCAGTCCCAATTTGCTCTTCGCGTTCGCGAGAGTACCTTCGCGAACGCGAAGAAGAACACACCAGAAGCCTGAAGTCTGCAGAAAACCAAATTTTCTAAGTCCGAAAATGATCCGTTAACCACCCGAAACCAACCGAAGCCCTCGGGGCTCCAAACCAAATATGCACCCAAGTCCTAAAATATCATACGAACTTGCTCGCGCGATAAAATCGCCAAAATAACACCAAAAACTACGAATCAGACACCAAATCAAAGGAAATTTCCCAAAAAACTTTAGAACTTATATTTTTACAACCAGACGTCCGAATCACGTCAAATCAACTCTGATTCTCACCAAATTCAGCAGAAAAGTCATAAATATTATAGTGGACCTATACCGGGCTCCAGAACCAAAATACAGACCCGAGGTCAATAAATCCAATATCAGTAATTTCTTAAAAATCATTAAGCTTTCGAGCTTTTAATTTTTTTTATCAAAATTCCATATCTCGAGCTAGGGACCTCGGAATTCGATTCCGGGCATATTCCCAAGTCCCACATTATGATACGGACCTACCAGAATTGTCAAAATACTGATCCGGGTCCGTTTGCTCAAAATATTGACTAAAGTCAACTTAGTTGAGTTTTTAAAGCTCTATTTCGCATTTTAATCCATTTTTCACATAAAAACTTTTCGAAAAATTTTACAGATTGCGCACGCAAGTCGAGAATGATAAATGGTAATTTTTGAGGTCTTAGAATACAGAATTATTTGTTAAATTTAAAGATGACATTTTGGGTCATCACATTCTCCACCTCTAATACAAACGTTCGTACTCGAACGGAGTTAGAAAAAGTACCTGACCTGGTGAATAAGTGTGGATATTTACTCCGCATGTCCGACTCGGACTCCAGGTAGATGCCTCTACCGGCTGAGCTCTCCACTGCACCCAAACTGAAGGATAACTCTTAGACCTCAACTATCGGACCTGTCGGGCTAGAATAGCCACCGGCTCCTCCTCATAAGTCAAATCTTTGTCCAATTGGACTGAGCTGAAATCTAATACATGGGACGGATCACCATGATATTTTCGGAGCATAGACACATGGAACACCGGATGAACCGCTGATAAACTAGGTGGTAATGCAAGCCTGTAGGCTACTTCACCCACCCTTTCAAGAATTTCAAAGGGTCCGATATACCTAGGGCTCAACTTGCCCTTCTTCCCGAACCTCATTACACCTTTCATAGGTGAAACCCGGAGCAATATTCTTTCTCCACCCATGAATGCAATATCACGAACTTTACGGTCGGCATAACTCTTTTGCCTAGACTGAGTTGTGCGAAGTCGATCCTGTATAATATTGACCTTATCCAAGGCATCCTGTACCAAATCGGTACCCAACAACCGAGCCTCTCCCGGTTCAAACCAGCCAACTGGCGAGCGACATCACCTTCCGTATAATGCCTCATATGGAGCCATCTGAATGCTCGACTGGTAGCTATTATTATAAGCAAACTCCGCAAGTGGCAAGAACTGATCCCAAGAACCTCTAAAGTCTATAACACAAACGCGAAGCATATATTCCAATATCTAAATGGTACGCTCTGACTGTCCGTCTGTCTGTGGATGAAATGCTGTACTCAACTCAAACCGCGTGCCTAACTCACGCTGTACAGCCCTCCAGAAGTGTGAGATAAACTGCGTACCTCGATCTGAAATAATAGACACGGGCACACCGTGAAGGCGGACAATCTCACGAATGTAAATTTCAGCTAACCTCTCTGAAGAATAGGTAACTGCCACTGGAATGAAATGTGCTGACTTGGTCAACCTGTCCACAATGACCCAAACTGCATCAAATTTTCTCTGAGTCTGTGGGAGCCCAACAACAAAATCCATAGTGATACGCTCCCACTTCCACTCAGGAATTTCTAACTTTTGAAGCAAACCACCAGGTCTCTGATGCTCGTACTTAACTTGCCGACAATTCAGACACCGAGCTACATAAGCAACTATATCCTTTTTCATTCTCCTCCATCAATAATGTTGCCGCAAATCTTGATATATTTTGGCGGTACCTGGATGAATAGAGTACCTGGAACTGTGTGCATCTTCAAGAATTAATTCACGAAGCCCATCCACATTAGGCACACAAATACGACCCTGCATTCGCAGAACTCCATCTCTCCCCACAACAACCTGTTTAGCATCACTGTGCCGCACCGTGTCCTTAAGGACAAGTAAATGAGGATCATCATACTGCCTCTCTCTGATGCGCTCATATAAAGAAGACCGAGAGACTGTGCAAGCTAGAACCCGACTGGGTTCTGAAACATCTAACCTCACGAACTGATTAGCCAAAGTCTGAACATCTGCAGTTAATGGCCTCTCACCAACTGGAATATACGCAAGACTGCCCATACTCACAGTCTTTCTACTCAAAGTATCGGCCACCACATTAGCCTTTCCGGGGTGATACAAAATGGTTATATCATAGTCTTTCAACAACTCCAACCATCTTCTTTACCTCAAATTAAGATCTTTTTATTTGAACAGATACTAAAGGCTATGATGATCAGTAAATACCTCACACGAGACACCGTAGAGGTAATGCCTCCAAATCTTCAGCGCATGAACAATGGCTGCCAATTCTAAGTTATGAACATGCTAATTCTTCTTGTGAACTTTCAACTGCCGCGACGCATATGCAATTACTTTGCCATCTTGCATTAATACTGCACCAAGCCCAATGTGAGATGCATCACAATACACCGCATACGATCCTGAACCTGTGGGTAATACCAACACTGGTGCCATCGTCAAAGCGGTCTTGAGCTTCTGAAAGCTCAACTCACACTCGTCTGACCATCTGAATGGGACACCTTTCTGGGTCAATCTGGTCAATGGGCTTGCTATAGATGAAAACCCTTCCACGAACCGACGATAATAACCTGTTAAACCTAGGAAACTCCGGATCTCTGTAACTGAAGTAGGTCTAGGCCAATTCTGAACAGCCTTAATCTTCTTAGGATTCACCTTTATGCCTTCTGCCGATACAACATGCCCCCAAAAGGCAACTGAGTCTAACTAAAACTCATATTTTGAAAACTTGGCATATAACTGATTATTCTTCAAGGTGTGAAGCACACTTCGAAGATGCTTCTCATGCTCCTCTCAACTGCTGGAGTAAATTAAGATATCATCAATGAATATAACCACAAAAGATTCCAAATAAGGCTTGAACACCGGATTCATCAAATCCATAAATGTTGCTGGGGCATTTGTCAACCCAAATGACATCACTAAGAATTCGTAATGCCCATACCGAGTTTGAAAAGATGTTTTAGGGACATCAAATGCCCTAATCTTTAACTGATGGTAACCAGACCTCAAATCGATCTTCGAAAATACCTTGGCACCCTGAAACTGATCAAATAAGTCATCAATTCTTGGCAGCAGATATTTGTTTTTGATAGTGGCTTTGTTCAACTGCCGATAATCTATACACATCCGCATAAAGCCGCCTTTCTTCTTTACAAATAATACTGGTGCACCCTAGGGTGAGACACTGGGTCTAATGAGTCCCTGATCAAGCAAGTCTTGTAACTGCACTTTCAATTCTTTTAACTCCGGCGGGGCCATACGGTATGGTAGAATAGAAATGGGCTGAGTGCCCGGAGCCAAATCAATACAGAAGTCAATATCTATGTCGGGTGGTATCCCCAGCAAATCTGCAGGAAATACTTCTGGAAATTTACGAACAACTGGTACTGAGTCCATAGAAGGAGCATCCGCACTGGGATCGCGAATATAAGCCAAATAGGCTAGACACCCTTTCTCTACCATATGCCGAGCTTTCATATAAGAAATAACCCTGTTGGCAGAATGACCAGGAGTTCCTTTCCACTCTAACCGAGGTAACCTCGGCATAGCTAGGGTCACTGTCTTGGCATGACAATCCAATATAGCATGATAAGGGGACAACCAATCTATACCCAAGATGACATCAAAATCTACCATATCAAGAAGTAGAAGATCCACACTAGTCTCAAGATTACCAATAGTAATCACACACGCACGATAGACATGATCTACTACAACAGAGTCTCCCACCAGTGTAGATACACATACAGAAGCACTCAGAGAATCACAAGGCACAACCAAATATGAAGCAAAATAGGAGGACACATAGGAATAAGTAGATCCTGGATCAAATAGAACTGAAGCATCTCTATGGCAAACTGGAATAATACATGTGATCACAACATCAGATGACTCGGCCTCAGGCCTAGCTGGAAAAGCATAAAATTGGGGCTGGGCCCCACCACTCTGAACTGCGTCCCTGGGACGGCCTCTAACTGGCTGGCCTCCACCTCTAACGGTTTGACCTCTACCTCTAATAGCCTGAACTCCACCTCTAACGGTCTGACCTACACCTCTAATGGCCTGACCTCCACCTCTAATAGCCTGACCTCCACCTCTAGCTGCTTGACCCCTACCTCTAGCTGGATGAGCAGGCGGTAAAGCAATCGGTGCCGGTATGATGACACGAGAGTCTTGACGAGATCTGTTACTCGCCAATCTAGGGCAATACCTCCTGATGTGACCAATGTTCCCACACTCATAACGCCCATCCTGATGCCATGGCTGCTGAAGCTGAAGCTGACCCAAATGGGCCGGATAACTGCTGTAGTAACTCTGGAGTGGTGGTGCACTGATATGAGGTGAATGTGCACTGAATGCTGGCTGCCCAGAGTAAGGCATAATAGGACCGTGACTCCCTGAAGCACCGGGAGATGCATGAAGTGCTTAATGAAATGGTCTGGGAGGATGACCCCTACCAAAATTACCTCTGCCTCCAGACGAGGCACCACTATAACCACCGAACTGACGAGGCTTCTTATCAGACCTCTGCCCTCTCTCCTATGCAAGAACCATCTCGATCCTCCTTCCGGCATTAGCAGCCGCCTGAAAAGAAATCTCACTTCTGGTTTCCTTGGACATCTGAAGTCCGATAGGGTGAGTGAGTCCCTCAATAAACCTCCTCACTCTCTCTCCCTCCGTAGGTAGTAAAAGGAGAGCATGACGGGCCAAATCCACAAAACGGGACTCATACTGAGTAACAGTCATACTGCCCTGCCGTAGACACTCAAATTGCTTGAGGAATTCCTCTCTCAGTGTGATAGGGAGGAACTTTTCTAGAAATAGCTGAGAGAACTGCTCCCAGGTAAGTGCAGGCGATCCAACTGGTCTGGTCAATGTATAATCTCTCCACCATCTCTTGACGGAACCCGTCATCTGAAATATAGCAAAATCAACCCCATTGGTCTCAACTATACCCATGTTCCGCAGCACCTCGTGGCAGCATTCAAGATAATCCTGTGGGTCCTCAGAAGGTGTACCACTGAAGTGAACTGGAAAGAGCTTAGTAAACTTATCTAGTCTCAATAAGACCTCAAAAGATATGGCGGGCCTATCACCGGTCTGTGCCACAACAACTGGTTGAACTACCCCAACTGGCGGGGCTGCTGGAGCCTGAGTCTGGGGAGCCATCTGCTCTGGAGCGGGAGTAGTGGGAGTTTGTGCTCCTCCCCCAGCCTGTGAGACGGCTGGTGCCACTGGAAATGTACCATTCTGGGCCACGCCCTCCATAAGACTTACCAAACAGGCTAGAGCGTCCTGAAGTACTGGAGTGACTATGAATCCTTTCAGGACCTGAACTGGTCCAACTGGTACATTCTGAACTGGAACCTCCTCCTGAACGTCCACCTGCGGTTCAACAACAAGTGCAGCTGCTCGAGCTCTTGACTGAGCTCTACCTCGGCCTCTAGCACGACCTCGGCCTCGACCTTTGCCCCTAGTCGTAGCTGTCACTGGGGACTCTGGCTCCTGTCCATCGGTAGAGGTATTAGGCGTTCTCAGCATATGCGAGAGATTAAGAGTAGAATGGTTCAATCATCGATGATAGAATAAATTCGCACGACAGAATAAGAAAGAAGTGATATTGTTCCTAAACTTCATAGCCTCTGAGAGATAAGTACAGACGTCTCCGTACCGATCCTTTAGACTCTACTAAGCTTGCTCGTGACTCGTGAGACCTATGTTACCTAGTACTCTGATACCAACTGTCACGACCCGAAATTCCCTCTTTCGGACCGTGATGGCGCCTAACATTTCACTTGCTAGGCAAGCTAACGTTAGAATAATATTAACCAATTTTTAAATAATTTTTAATTTATTAATAATCAAGGAAACAAAAGCGGAAGCAAAGTTTGAAATATGGTAAAATAATCCATAAAAACAATGGTGTCTAAATACCATCCCAGAATTGGTGTCACAAGTGCACGAGCTTCTAGAATAAATACAAGCAAAGGTCCGAATAAAATAAAGTTGTCTGAAAATAAACACATAGCTAAAGTAAAATAGACGGGGACTTCAGAACTGGAGACGCCATGCAGTTATACCTCAAGTCTCCTCTGGTAGCTGAAATCCGAGCAAGTCTATGGTACGCCGCTGGGACCAACTCTAAAATCTGCACAAGAAGTACAAAGTATAGTATCAGTACAACCAACCCCATATACTGGTAAGTGATGAGCCTAACCTCGACGAAGTAGTGACGAGGCTAAGGTGGTTCACTTACATTAACCTGTACGCAATATTAATGACAACAACAAATAATAAAAATAAAATAGGTAACTCATTTATAATAATTGAAGCCAACTCAGCAGTCATAATCCATTATCATTTCAACCAATTCTGTTGCAGCGTGCAACCCGCTCTCATAATATATTCACACTTAATTCAGTTGCAGCGTGCAACCCGCTCTCCCAATATATATATTCCTTTTAATCTAGTCTGTCATATATTTATTTCAATCAAGTATATATATAGACTTTTAAATAAGTCTGTTGCGGCGTGCAATCCGATCCCCCAATATTGACTTTTAAATAAGTCTATTGCGGCGTGCAATCCGATCCCCCAATATTGACTTTTAAATAAGTCTATTGCGGCGTGCAATCCGATCCCCCAATATTGATATATTTACTTTCATTTTCGTTGTGGCGTGCAATCCATTCCCCCATAATATAAATATATTTACTTTCATTTCTGTTACGACGTGCAACCCGTTCCCCCAATATATATAACTTTAAACAGCTCATAATGTAAATAAAAATTACTCCAATAAATACCACGTCCAATGAGAAACTATTAAGCATCAAGGCACATAATAATTATAATTTATTTATGAACAAACAATGGAAATAATAATTTATTTTGGAAATCAAGGAGAAAATAGATAATTTAATATTTAATATGCTAAATATCAAGTAGCAATTAGTGCACATAATTCAAATAAGCATGTAGCAATTATTACAAGAATTTAAGAATTAATATTTGGCAAAGAATAGGAGAGAAATAATTATTATAACAATTAATTTATGGTTTAAAATAATTTATGATTTTTCAAGTAAGCATGCAAACAATATATTTCAAGACGTATAGACACTCGTCACCTCGCCTATACGTCGTTCACATGCATTTCACATAACAAATAATTTAAGAGTTCTATTCCCTCAATTCAAGGTTAACCACGACACTTACCTCGCTTTGCAAATTCCAATCAATTATATAACCACAACTTTTTCTTTTAAATTTGTCTCCAAAAGCTTCAAATCTATTCACAAACAATTCGATATACTCAATACGAATCATAGGAATTAATTCCATATGAATTTATAAATTTTTCGGATAAAAATTCGAAATTCATTAAAATATTCGGCAGTGGGACCCACATATCAAATCCTGGAAAAACTTACGAAATCCAAACACCCATTCCGAGACGAGTCCAACCATACAAAAATTATCCAATTCTGATGTCAAATGGACCTTCAAATCTTAAATTTTCTTTTTTGGAAGATTTTATAAAAATCTGATTTTTCTTCCATAAATTCACGGATTCATGATATAAATGAGTATGCAATCATGAAATATAATCAATATAGGATAAGGAACACTTACCCCAATATTTTCCCGTAAAAATTGCCCAAAAATCGCCTTACCCGAGCTCAAAAATGGAAAAGGGTTGAAAATGGGACGAATCCCATTTTCCAGAACTTAAGTTCTGTTTCTGGGACTTTTACCCTTCAGGAACGCGGTCAGTGCCTCGCGTTCGCGAAGCACAAATTTGTGCTGTCCAATTTTACACTTCGCGAACGCGAAGGCAATAATCCTGGCCAGCCTCTTTCCCTTCGCGAACGCGAAGTTTTGAACCTCAAGCCTTCGCGAACGCGGTCACTCTGTCGCGAACACGAAGCATAAAACATGCCAGCCCCAATTTGCTCTTCGCGTTCGCGAAAGTACCTTCGCGAACGCGAAGAAGAACACACCAGAAGCGTGAAGTCTCCAGAAAACCAAATTTCCTAAGTGCGAAAATGATCCGTTAACCACCCGAAACCAACCCGAGCCCTCAGGGATCCAAATCAAACATGCACCCAAATCCTAAAACATCATACAAACTTATTCGCGCGATCAAATCGCCAAAATAACACCAAGAACTACGAATCGGACACCTAATCAAAGAAACTTTTCCAGAAAACTTTAAAACTTATATTTTTACAACCAGACGTCCGAATCACGTCAAATCAACTTCGATTCTCACCAAATTAGGCAGACAAGTCATAAATATTATAGTGGACCTTCACCGGGCTCCGGAACTAAAATACGGATCCGAGGTCAATAAATCCAATATCAGTAATTTCTTGAAAATTATTAAACTTTTAAGTTTTTAATTTTTCATCAAAATTCTATATCTCGAGTTAGGGACCTTGGAATTCGATTCCGGGCATACGCCCACGTCCCAAATAACGATACGGACCTATCGGAATTGTCAAAATACTGATCTGGGTCTGTTTGATCAAAATATTAACTAAAGTCAACTCAGTTGAGTTCTTAAAGCTCTATTTCATATTTTAATCCATTTTTCACATAAAAACTTTCCGGAAAATTTTACGGACTGCGCACGCAAGTCGAAGAATGATAAATTGTGCTTTTCGAGGTATTAGAATACAAAATTACTTGTTAAATTTAAAGATGATATTTTGGATCATCACAAAGATATACAGTTTAGATCAATTCATCAAGCTTTTTCCGAGTGGAATAAGAAAATGAACTTTTTGATGTTAATACATAGTGTCGTGAAAAGGAACACTTACAGAAGATCTCCACACAATAACTAAAGATATAATAGCATCAATTTTTATTGGCGCGCAAAACATGGCACGTTCGCTGAATTCTTCCGACGCTTGTCCTATGAGCATTCTTCCGACGCTTGTCCTATGAGCATAGGTAGGGTGATTTACAAGAATGATTTTGGTGGTAGGTAGTCTTGAATTTTTTGACTCCATTTCTCTTATTGGCAAACGTTCAAATTTCAAAAAATTTACCCCTGGCAATTTTTCCAAATTGTATTGTTCGCTATGTGCTACATATTTGGGGATAACGTATATGCAAGGTAACTAATGTATATGTAGATGTCATATGCTTCCATACTTAGGTAGAATAATAAGCTTTATATGCTTTATCTATTGCTTTACTTGTATCATGATTACATATAGATCTTCACATGCTAGTATCATGTTATACGCATCTCTAATATGCTAGTGTAACATACATAATAGGATATTGTATGTCAAGACTAGTTGCTGCATGGTTATCTAAGTATTTCACTTATGCTAGTATAATATTATAGGAATCCTTCACATGCTAGTTTGACATTGTAATTGACATATATGTTGGATTACATGTTTAACCTGTTAGTCATGCATTGGCCATATGCATTATTTGCATATGAATTTCGTACATAGATGTGGTTATGGGATGTTGTGCTGATCATGCGGGGTTATGATAAGCACGTTGGTCTATCAGTGTGGGTTATAAAATGCACATTGAGTTATCCATGCTAGTTTATGATATGCATATTGAATTGGCCATGCACTTGCGTGTGCATATGGATTTGTCCCTCTAGAGTCGCCCAACTATATTTCTTTCTTGATGGTGTTAACGCGATTTTGTGAGAAAATAATGAGTTTCTTGCTTGTCACTTAGAGAATGTCGGTTGATGTAAAGTTTGAGTCTTTATCATGCATAGCATTTATAAATATTATTTATGCATTTCATATAAATATTACTCTATACATATATTATATATGCTGTTTTGGATGTATCAATACATATATTGGATTTGTTTAGCTGAGATAGGTTGTTTCATGTCATGCCATATTTGTGCATATTATTATATGCTTTGACTATGATTAACTTGTTATGTTGCTTATGCGCATTTCTTTGTTGTTGTTGTTATTGTTGTTGTTGTTGTTGTTGTTGTGTATATAAACTGTAGAGGTTAAAAAAGAGAGTACTTTGAATAAACCTTAGCCATTATTTTATTGGAAAAAACAGTCAATAATACTTACTGAGTACTTTTCACGATCTAAATCCCATCATAATCGTGATTGTAACGACCCGACCAGTCATTTTGTATATTGTAGCCCCGTTTCACTATCTATCGCTTTTTATGTTCATTTATGATTATATGACTTGTCAGGGTAGTTGGATTGGTTTAGGGGAGGTTTCAGAGTGAACTGGGACACTTAGTCCTAAGGTTGAGGCTTATGTTGAAAGAGTTAATCAGAGTTTGACTTTTGTGTAGACGACTCCGGAATGGAATTTCGATGATTCCAATAGTTTCGTATGGTGATTTTGGACTTAGACGTATGTCCGAATACCGTATGTTGGTTTGAGGCTTTTTGGTAAAAGTTGAAAAGTTTGGAAGGTTGAGAGATTTGATCGAGATTTGACTTTGTTGATACGGATTCGGATTTTGGTTCCGGGGGTTGGAATAGGTCCTTTGTCTCATTTGGGACTAGTGTGCAAAATTTTAGGTCACTCGGAGTTGATTTGATATGGTTCGGTATCGTTTTTAGAAGTTGGAAGTTCACTAGTTTCATTAGGCTTGAATTGAGGTGCGATTCGTAATTTTGATGTGATTTGAGGCTTTGTGTAACACCCCGAAAAATTTTAAAGTACTTAAGTGCAAAGCCCGATAAAATTTACAAAGAAAATAATATTTTCTGGTGCCGTACTAGGCTTACGTGTTTGAGGATTGTAGAAATTCTTCGTGGTGAGCTTGCGAGCCGCGACTCGGACTTTTTGGGTTGCACAATGCACCGGAAAGTAAAGAAAAATTCTCGGCGGAAAAATGCATTTCTGCGGTCCATTATGCTACCGCAGAACCTCTCTGCGGACCGCATAATGGCTGGAGAGTGAGGCAGTTGATTGGGTCAGTTGGAAGCAACTATGCGGTCGACTATGTGACCGCATAACTATTATGCGGTGCATTATGCGACCGCATAACAGTTATACGGACCGCATAGTGACCACATACACATGCAGTTCTTTTGGCTATTTTGTAACCAAATATGCGACCGATATGCGGTCCGCATATCGGTTATGCGATCGCATACCTAGTTCCGGAGCTCCATTTTTGGATTTTTAAAACCCGACTCTATTTCGTTAAATACACTATTTGGGCCATTTTTGAGACATAATCTGATATTTTAGAGTGAAAGAGAGTGCCCTAGAGTGAGAAGGTGTTCTTCCATAATTTTTCTTCAATTCTTGCTCAAGTTTTGGAAGATTAAGAAGGGAAGCTTACCAGGTCTTCATCCTAGAGGTAAGATTCTACACCCTAAACTCTAATATCAAAATTTTCTGAAAATGGGTAACTAGCAAGATAAATTTCTGGGCATGAGAGTTGTTTATTTTACATGCATGTGTTATCAAAGGGTGTAGGAAGATTGTTGAGCTAAAAATGGTAAAGATTGGGTTGTGGGATGATGAAGTCCTTCATAAAAAGGACATTGAAACCTTATGCACACCTAGTGTTTGATAAAATGCTCAAGTGAGCTAGAACCATGATCATCTTCCTAATTTTGGTTCAATTTGTTATATTTCTAAAATAGATTAAAGTTGCTAAGAATTACGGAACGTTTTAGAGTGTAAGGAAGCTCAAGTGAGGTATGTTGGCTAAACTCTTCTCTTAGAATTGAATCCTACGATATTCATATAAATTATGTAAGTCTCGAGTGATTCATTATGAAATTGGCTATTCCGAGTAAGATTGGGTTGAACGATATATGTTCAACAAGCATCACAAATGCTCTATTCATGTTATGTTACCAATTGAGGATGTGTTAAAATATGGACTGTGCATTAATAATGTTTCGACTTTAAGTCAAGTTCAAATGAAGGCTATTATGCCAAATTTTGTGAAATATCTCTATGTGCATTAGACTCTAAATTGCTCACATGTGTACTACACACTTTGATTTGAATTGTGTTTGTTGTTGATGATGAGGATGATATTTGAAATTGATAATGTGAGCATGAAATACTGAATATGGCCAACGTGCCAAGAATGATCTTATAATTATGGCCACTAGTGCCAATGAAATGAAAAGATGTGAAAGTATTATGAAATGCGATGATTGATATAAAAAGGTTGATGTCTCAAATAAGACGGCCTAGCCGATCGGGTCGTGATCGGACACCATGCCGCACACATGGTGGTGATTGTGCTGGAAATTGTAATTGAAATGGTAATTGTGGTTGATGTCCCTAATGGATAGCCTAGCCGATCGGGCCGTGATCGGACTCCGTGTTAAAGACAGTGGTATTGATATTGAGAGAAATTGTGATTGATGCCTCTAATGATATGGCCTAGCCGATCGGGTCGTGATCGGACTCCGTGCTGAGAGTACGGTGGTACTGGTTTTGTGAATAATGGTATTGTGAATAATGGTATTGTGGACAATGGTATATCGATACTAAAAATCTCCCAATGTGAGATATGGAAATTAATTTGAACATTGTCTTGATCCTAAATTGAGGTTTGATGTTGATTAAGTCTTTTATTGATATTATGATAATCTTATTTGTATTATTTGTCATTCTATTGAGAGGGTGTTTAGTTATACATACTAGTGCTATTCGACGGTACTAACGTCCCTTTTGTCGGGGGCGCTGCATCTTTAAATGGATGCAGGTGGTTCCACAGTAGGAGATATTGATCAGTGATAGCAGTGCACCTTCTTCCCAGCTGACTTGGTGAGCCCCACTTCATTCCGGGGTCATAAATCTTTTGTACTTTGTGTATTCTATTTGAGGTATAGCCGGGGCCTTGTTGCCGGCATTATCATTGTACTCTTCTTTATCTATAGAGGCTCCGTAGACATAGTGTGGGTTGTGTATTGGTGCTGGGAAAGACAAACTATGCTATGTTGTGATTGTATTACTTGTCCATTTGAGACTTTAAAAATGATGAAACAATTGGAAATGAATTGGTATTGTAGACATGAATACATTTTCGTCTAATTAATGATAATATGTATTATCTCTATTCATGGATGAGTTTGGGTAGAATGTAATCTAACAGGCTTGCTCGATCGGGTTCACTCGGTTGAGCGCCGGTCGCACTCCTCGGTTTTGGGGCGTGACACTTTGCTAAGTTTGTGTTATGTTTTTGGACCTGTTGGTATGTTTGGATGAGGTCCCGGGTGTGATTCGGAACATGGTTGCACTTAGTGAGATGGTTGTTGGCTTTAGTTCTGATGCGATCGCACCTGCGAAGGAATTTTCGCTGGTGCGTATTTGGCTAGGCTGGTGATGGGTCGTAGATGCGAGGGATTTGCCGCATCTGCGAGCCTGCATATGCGTTTGGTTTTCCACAAAAAGGGATTCTAGCTGGGCAAGGTAGTGGTCGCAGATGCGGTGGGAGAACCACATTTGCGGAAGCGCAAGTGCGAAGCTGGTCCGCAGAAGCAGACTCACAAATGCAGAGCATGGTCCGTAGATGCGGAAAGACGGAGGCTTCAGGGGGAATTGCAGAAGCGTGATTTGGTTGCACCTGCAGAACCGCAGATGCAGTTAGTTGAGTTGCAGGTGCGAGAATCGCTGGGCAAAACCCTATTAAATCTCATTTCGAGGGTTAGAGTTATTATATCGTATTTTGGGTTGTAGAGCTCGATTTTGGGCGATTTTGGAGGGGAGTTTCACGATTTGGATCGGGGTAAGTGTTTTTAACTCGGACTTATTCATTATTCATTATTCCATCTTAGTTTTATCATTTATTTGGGGATTTGAAGTAGAGAAACTGGGAATTTTGTATAAACTTCTCAAAATGAAAATTGAGGATTTGATGGTCGATTTGGAGTCAGAATTGGATGATTTTGGTATGGTTGGACTCATATCAGAATGGGTGTTCAAAATTTGTGAGTTTGACAGGGTTCTAGGGTGCGGGCTCGGGGTTGACTTTTTGAGTTAACTTTTTTAGTTTGATAAAAAATCAAAACTTTATTGTTTGAAGTTGTTTCCTACAATATTATTTATGATATTAAGTTGTCTGTGACTAAATTCGAGCCGTTCGAAAGCCGATATGCGTGGGAAGTGCTTTTTGGAGTATTAAGTTGCGCGTTTTGAGGTAAGTAACATTTCTAAACTTGGAATTGATGGTATTATCCCTGAAATACATGTTATTTGTGTTATGTTGGGGTGACGCACATGCTAGATGACAGGTGTGTGGGCGTGCACCGTTGTTGTTGTTGTTGTTATTATTACTATTATTATTATTATTATTATTATTATTATTACTACTATTATTATTACTACTACTATTATTATTACTATTACTATTACTATTGTTATTATTACTATTATTATTATTACTATTATTCTTATTATTGTTATTGTTATTCTTATTGTTGTTATTCTTATTATTGTTATCGGGCTGCACACCGCAACAGGACTTATAGGCTTTGATTAGCGCTTGGGCAGGATCCGCCCCTCTGGAGTCTGACATACCAGCAGTGAGCGCATGCACAATGATATATACACGTGCTTTGGTGAGGGCCATTAATGCCAGACACCCGTATAATGCTGAGTGATTGTATGTGTGATGAGTGGGCATTTGAGATAGACAGATTGAGTATTCTGAGAGTGTGAGTACTTGGGAATATCACTGAGAAATCATAATTTGACATGCATATTTGACATGTAAGCATAAAGATGTACCATTCCTCATGCTACCTGTACTTGACACGTTCCTATCAATGTTGGACTTTAATTGTTAAACTTGAAAGCATGTCTAAATTTTTGTACAATGGACGAGCTGATTCTGAGTTATTTATTGTTATTGTCATTATTATACCTGTGTTGTCATTATACTGGACCCTGTCTGTCTTCTTCTGAGCTCGTCACTACTTTCAACCCAAGGTTAGTCCTGTTACTTATTGAGTACATATGGTTGGTTGTACTCATACTACACTCTGCACTTCGTGTGCAGATCCATGTGCATTTGGACATGTTGATTGCTAGATTAGGGCTAGCACCAGTGCTTGGAGACTTCAAGGTAGCTGCTATGACGTCCGCAGACCTTGACTCTCTTTTCGTTTATTTCTTCAGTATTATTCTATTACTCAGACAGTTGTACTAAGTATTTGGTTATGTTTTGATACTCAGTAGTGCTCATGTACTCGTTGACACCGTATTTTAGGGTGGTTGTAGTAGTATTTCAGTTATTTGTGGAAGATATTATAATATTTCCGCTGTTGAGTTTATTGAACCATGTTTATTCAAATGTTAAGCTATTATGTGACTGTTGGATTGCGTGGCAAGTAGTGTTAGGCACCGTTGAGGCTCCGATGGGAGTTGGTCAACGGTAAAATGAGACAACAATAATAAAGTCTAACAGTCATAATATAAATAAGGTGCGATAATAAATCTTGTACAATATGAAATATTAAATAACCCCAGGAATTGATAGTACAAATCTTGAGCTCCAAGGAACAAAATACAAGGCCGTCTTAAAATACATAATACTTTCTGGAATAAAGAAAGTAAAGAAAAATAGATGGTGACTCCAATAACTGCAAACAAAGCGAGGTAGCTCACTACAAAGACCTTAAATTACCTCCTAAGCTCACTCAGGTACTCCATTGGTACTGGGACCTGAATCTGCATAAAAATATGCAGAAGTATAGTATATATACACCGATATAGTACTCAGTAAGTATCACTGATAATATCCCCCAATAAAGTAGTAGCGAAGATTTAGTCAAAAGCTACTTTAATCACCTCTGTAGATAATAAATATATAAAATAGTAGAAATAAAACATGAAATCTAATTTGTATTAAGACTCAGGGGGTTCATGGGTAATCAAGATTTTTGACAATTTCGAATTTCGAGCCGAGGCACGATGTTGATTTTTGTTGATTTTTTAGTTTGAGTTAAAGGTTGAATATTTTGTATATAAAGGCAATTCTTAAAACTTATATTGACTCATTTAAATAATATTTGACTAGATTCGAGTCGTTTGGTGGTAGATTTGAAAGGAAAAGTAGTTTTGGAAGGTTGAAGATATTCCGGGGAAGAGGTGAGTCTCTTGTCTACCTTTTAAGAGAGAATACTTTCCATAGGCGATCTATTTGCTACTTGTTGCTTGATTTGGAAATTACGTATATGCGAGTTGACGAGTGTATATGCGTTAGCTAGGTTATGACCATCTCCGAATAGAATTAGGCTTATAGTATGTCTTTTTTGGATAGTGTGAATTATTTATCCATGTTTCGTTTATTCTATGACTATGTGGTAAAGGGTTAGTAGCTTCGTCAGTGGAAGGGTTTCTTTGAGTGTGGGGACTTGAGTCATCTCAAGAGGGATTGCCCCAGACTTTTTAGTAGGGTTCCACAGCAGAGCTTGCAGCCTATGATATCAGCACCAGCATTAGACTTATGAATATTGAATAAGCATATTGAACTATTATGAAAAGTTGAATTACATGATTAGCCATAGCCATCTCTTATCCATGTGAACATTCATCCGTATTTTATTAATATGTCCTGGTGCATCTTAATTATATTATTTCATAGGAATATGCATGATTTTGGAGAGTTGGATATTGAGGAAAACTTGAGAATTTTAGTACTAAGGACATTGTGAACAAATATTGACTATTGATCAGTTACTGTAATTTGATCGACGTTGGATATGGATCCGCCCCTCCGAAATCAAGTGATTACCCATGTTACTTTTGTCTCTGTGAGCATAGGCACTCAGATTGGTGCTTGGTTTTGGTCATGTGGCATGTGTCAGGAACATAGTTTTGTATTGTAATATATTGAGAGTGGGTCCTACACATGCATATACATCTTAGATTCTTGTAGTAACCTTCATATAAATGTTGATTGGTATACACCATATCTTTATGCAAACACTAAAGTATTTGAGATCGTATTTAATCTCTTTTCATCTAAAAAGCATGCTTAAATTTCATATTTACTGCATCTATGCCTTTTGTACCTATTTGATGATACCATACCTTATTTCATATCCTATTTATACCTCTATTTGTTTATTGGACTGTTAGTAAGTGTCGATGTCGACTCCCCGTCACCACTTCTTCAAGACTAGACTTGATACTTACTGAGTACCATGGTTTTATACTCATATTATACTCCTACGTATTTTGTGTAGATTCTGAGGCAAGTACTAGTGGTACCCATCTAGCAGTGTAGGAGCATACTTGGAGACTTCGTGGTGGGATGCCTGATTTGATCCGATCGGCAGCATATGGAGTCTCCCTTCCCTACTTGTCTACCATTGTCTATTTATTTCTTTCCACACAGATGTTTTGTCGAGAAAGTTTACTCTTATTAGATGCTCGTAATGATGTGACACTGGGTCATGGGAGATTAAGAGACAGTTTTGGTCGTGTTTAGACCCTGTCATAGACTTATGTATATTAGGATGTTATTCTGAGACTTATTCCGCTTTCTTATTTATATTATTACTCTATTGATTCCTTAATAATCTTCTTATATCATTGGTGTTGAGTGTTTGCTAGCCTAACAAGCGGGTTAGGCGCCATCACGATCTTTGATAGGATGTTTGTAATGACCCAACCGATCATTTTAACTTTTAGAAACCCGTTCCCTAAAATAAAACTCCCCGAACATGCTTTTATTAATTTATGACTCACGGGGATGGTTGGTTCGGGATTTGGAAGTGTGTGGGTTGAAATCGGAACACTTGGTTCCTTAAGTTAGCTTTAAATGGATAAGTTTGACTTCGGTCAACATTTTAAGAAAACGACCCTGGAATTGGGATTTGACAGTTCCAATAGGTTCGTATGATGATTTTAGACTTGGGCGTATGTCCGAATCGGATTTTGGATAACCCGGGAGTGTTTTGACGCTTAATAGTAAAAATCAACTATTGGAAAGTTTAAAATTCTTTAAATTTGGTTTGGGGTAGGTTTTTGAGTAATTGAAATCCGTTTGGAATTTCGAGTTTGGGAATAGTTCCTTATAGTGATTTAAGACTTGCACGCAAAATTTTATGTCATTCCGAGTAGTTTAAGTATATTTCGGCGCATTGAAAGTAAATTGAACAACTTGAAATTCTTAAGTTTGAATCAATTTGGTTTAGGGTATGATTCTTAGATTTGATGTTGTTTTACGCGTTCCGAGAGTTCGAGCGAGTCCGTTTTATGATTTCAAACTTGTTGGTATGTTCGGGCGGGGTCCCGGGGACCCCGAGTGTCAATCGGACGAGGTTCGGACCAAGTTGGAAATTGGGAGCCAGAACTGAAGCTCCCAGCTACTGTCAGAATCGCACCTGCGCTTGGCCAGCCACAGGTGCGACATCCACAGGTACGGCAGAAGCTCGCAAGAGCGACACTCGCAGATGCGAGATTTATTCGCAGAAGCGAAGAGGGAAAGGGAGGCCTGCCATCGCAGGTGCAGAATCTCGGGCGCACCTGCGAACGTGCAGGTGCGAAATCAAGAGCACAAATGCGGAGTTGGGCTGTCAAGCTAAGCTTGCACCTGCGAGGCTTTTCCGCAGGTGCCAAAGCCGCAGGTGCGTTGCACCTTCCGTAGGTGCGAAACCCCTGCTTGGCAGAATGTGTTAAAATCGGGGCTCAGACATTTTGAGCCCATTTTTCCTCCATTTCCGGGCGATTTCAGAGCTTTTGAGAGGGGAATTTCAACTAGCAATTTGAAGGTTAGTTAATTCCATACCCCTTGAGTTAAATACATAGATTATAAGTAGATTATAACTAGTAAATCTTAGAAATCAAAGATTTAGATGAAAAACCTAGATTTTTATAAAAGTGAGATTTTAACCACAAAAATAGTTATGGAATTGGGTAGAAATTATATATTTAAGTTCTTGAGATTATGGGTAACGTTTTCATCCAAAAATTTCCAGAATCCAAGCTCGTGGGCCCGGAGTGAATTTTAGGAATTTTACCATTTTGGATAAGGTAATTTATTTAATAGATACACTTCGAATCATTTAGCATATATTAATTATTGTGTATAATATTTGGATAGTTTCGGATCTTTCGACGTCGAATCAAGAATTCAACTCGACGTGGTAATCGGAAAGTGGACTTTGAGACGAGGTAAATCTCTTGTCTAATCTTGTGAGGGAGAAATTACCCTATAGGGATTAAATTGAATAATTGTTGCTAATTGCGGGGGCTACGTACGCACGAGGTGACGAGAGTCCGTGCATAGCTATTATTAATGCTAAAGTCCAGGTAGTTTAGGACTCAAAGCATGAATTACATGTGTACATTATATTCTTTGTTTAATTAATTTTAATTGATATATATATATATGAATATATTGTGAATTGTCAGATAAAGATATTAAAGTATGAAAATCTTATATGCTTAATTTTTTGTTTAAATTAATTAATTATTAAAACAAATTATTCTTCCTCCCGAATTTATCTTATAATAAATATACTCTCCTTTCGGAGGTACATAAGAAAATATCCTCCTTTCTTGTGGAGCGAGTCGAACGCCTCGGCAGGATAGATACATCTATGGATCGTGCCGCACGTCCCTCGGCAGTGTACACGACACTCTGGATCGGGCCGTACGTCCTCGGCAGAAATCGTGCTTAATAATAATAATTACACGATACTTTAATAGTTATTTCAGCTTGCGAAGCTAATTGATAAATTGGAGAATCCTTGAAATTTAATGAATTATTATTCCTGCTTGTTGAGGAATTAATTGTTATTCCTGTAAATGAGATTAATTGATAAATTGAAAATTATTTGAATTTAAAGGAATTTAATTAATATATTGAGAATTGTTGCATTTGAAGAAATATGATTATTTCCGCTGGTTAAATAAATTATTGTAAATTCTGTGAATCATGCTGATTTAGATATTCTAGTTTTATTTTAATTATTATTATTGACCCATAGTGAGTGTCAAAGTCGGCTATCTCGTATCTACCACTTCGAGATTAGGCTTGATACTTACTGGGTACACGTTGTTTTCGTACTCATACTGCACTTGCTGCATATTTAATTGTGCAGGTACATATATGTATAGCGGCCTTGTGGGCGCAGGGGTGTGGTTAATAATTGTGGGGACATAGGTGAGCTGCATTCTATATTACGATCCGTAGCTAACAGAGTCTCCTTCAGAGTTATTTTATTTTCTTGTCTAATTTGTATTCTGGACAGATGCTGTATTTTATTTTTAATTCCCTAGTAAATGCTCATGCACTTGTGACACCGGGTTTTGAAAATGGTTGTGAATTGTTTAGAAATTTAGTTGCTAAAAATATTTATCATTTACTCTATGAGTTTTATCTTTAAAATTTCATTAAAGAAATTTTTATTTCAAAAATACTAAAATGGGTAATTAAGTTAATTGATTATGGTTGGCTTGCCTGACAGTGGTGTTCGGTGCCATCACGGCCTTTTTGGATTTTGGGTCGTGACAACATGGTATCAAAGAACTAGGTTCATTTAGGTCTCAGGAGTCATGAGCGAGTCTAGTAGAGTCTTGCGGATCGGTACAGAGACGTCTGTGCTTATCTTCGAGAGGCTACAGGGCTGATAGGAATACTTCCCTTTTTGATTCCTCATCGTGCGATTCGATTCCTTTTACGCTTATGCCTACATTTCCTTCCTATTCAATCTTATGCGACGTGAAGCACTTGTTATAAATTGGGGATCGAGGAAATTTTTAATGGTACTACTGATGAAGTGTGGGATGCTTCTTCCTGTGTAATTAATTGGGCTACTGTCGTCGCCCTGCGGAAGGCCGCTCTATCGTTTCAGTTCAGTATCAATACTACCTAAGGTTTTGAGATTTTGCATTGATTGTTATGACGATTCATGCGTTGTTATCGCATAGTGTTTATGTAATGGTAGAATGCCTGTCTATGTGCCAGAGCATTAAACGACTTGAAAGAAGGTTTTTCTCAGTACATGATTCAGAGGTTCCATGTTTTAATTTCTGCGGAGAAAAGACAATCGAACTATGAATGTTCAGGTTTGGGGTTGATGGAGTAACGAAGCTTGATATTTTCGAGTGTGGTAGAATTCTCAATTTTGATGTGGTGTCATCGCCTTGTAAAATACGTTAAGGTTCACCGGTGTTATGGTTTTCTTCAACTCGCCTTCACGACGGGGTGTTAGGAATTTGTATAGGGGAAGCAGTCGTTAGAGATCTTGGTGTGCAGTGATTCAGGATCGAAGCAGCATTCCTAGTAATGATGTCTCGAGAAGGATGATCGTCAAAAAGGTTTAAAGCTGATAACGAGCTATTGGTTCAAGTGCTACAGAGATGGATTTTTAGTAAGGCAACAACTGGGCAGCGAAGGATGAGAAAAGACATGTGGAAGGTGTCTTGTGGTGGTTAAGTTCCTAGAAGGCCAAGTGTAAGAAAACAAAAGTCGAGTAGTTGCTTAAAGGAGAAGGGTTTGACCAAAGTGGGAGAGTGGCAAAGTAGCATATGGGTTACGTGGTAGGATAACTACACGGCTTGAGGAAAGTTTGAAGTGATTTGGGATCCATGGTGGACAGTGACTATGTCTACGGGCTTAATTTGGAATATTGGCTGCTATATTGAGGAAGATTTTGTGTGATAGGAGAGAGTTGCTTGATATGAAGAAGGATACAACATGACTTTGGATTGGAATGTATTATCGCACCTTTAGTTGATGACCATGAGGAGTGAACGGACTGATGCAGCTGGTGAATGATCTTGGACTCAGGATGATCTACTGATTTCGTAGTATTTGCACCCAGTGCAACAACGTTGGAATATGTCGGCACGTAATTTCCACAGGTGGGTTATCTCCTGTGAGCAGGTTAGCAGTTGCGTGGTATTGACGAAGCTTCTGCGAAGAATTCTACTGGCTACCTGGTAAGAGATTTAATATGTAAATGTGGCTAGTGGTTCAGAGTATTTATTAAAGGTTGATAGAAGGATTTGGAGAAAATTTGGCGAGTTGCGTGTGTAGGATCATGTCAACAATGAAGAAAGAATCTCGGTGGATTCTAAAAATTTTGTAATTGTAGCTTCAAGCTAAGTGGGAGAGCCCCACCGTCTATGATTGGATTGCGTAGTGTCAACTTATGCGGTTTCTGGTTATCGGTGTATGGGTGGGTCATTGCAACTAAGGAAAGAAAACATCAGTGGTAATTTGAGCAAAGTATTTGGGGAAGTGTGCCATATTTGGCCTTATCAATTCATATTCAGGTTTTTGGAAGACTCAAAGTTTATGTTTCATGTAGATGTAATGCACATGAAAGTGAAACAGTCGGATGTTTCCTTGATAAAGTGTCCATGTGCTAGCAGGGCCTTGGAATTGATCATGTTTGGGAACAAGTCATAGCAAGTGACTCTGAATAACGGTCCTAGTGGATTCAAAAATTTAAAGTGTGGTGTCTAAGGATCTCGAGTCTGTAGTATGGTTGAGTATCGAGCTTTTGCAGCAGATTATGAAACGGGGCTTGGAGTACTCTGCGTTATCTTCAGGTTGTTGTGTAGCAATAGAGAAATGGAAGAAAATAACTTCGGATTCATAAAAGAAGTATCAGAATGGGTGTACCAATTGAAGATGTGAAAGTGCGCACAAGAAGGGATATGAGATAATTAGCGGGTTTTGAAATAGCGTGGTCTCGTGAAATAAGGTCACTTGGGATGAGTGCGGATTTGAGTTCGTGATGTAATGAATGGAGTCATCATTATTTCTAAGGCAAGTTGAGAGTAAATTGAGAAATGACAGACCGGCTAACAATGGTTGAATCGGCACGATGGTGGCAATGATCAGTTCCTTCAGCATATTAAATTATGCATGTGATTTGTGGCGGTACGTGTGAGGCTTGACGGCCGCCGTAATTGATTTTATATGGAGGAATTCAAGTATTATGACATGTTATGTGTAGAGGGATCCCAGAAGAGTTAGGGTGGTTTAGACCACTGCTTGAGGCCGGTATTTTCTACGGATATGGGAATTCAGTCACATGTTGCAATGGTTCTCTTGAATGAGTTAAGAAGAAGGTTTCTATATGATGAAGTTTTTACCCTATTAGTGGTTTGGGAGTTATGATGGATTTCTTGTACTCCTGTGCATTGGCGTGGTTAAGTGCACTAAGTAGCATGGGATTCGAAAGTTGAAGATTTAAGATTTCGGTTGACAAGGATGTCATGAGCTCGGATGAGCAGGAAAGGGATTTAGATGTTTAAAGTAAGATGGTATTGTTTTTGGAATCATCTAAGGTCGATGTCAGGTGTAAGAGACCTTGTGTATTGATTTGTGAATTCTTGATATGCTTTACAACATTAGTGTAACCGGTAGCATGGATGTGCAGACTTGTTACCTGGTGCAGAAGGTCGTGGGAGCGTGTCTCACGGAAAGATTGTGTAAAAGTGACATGTAGTCACTTGATTGAGTGAAGATTGAAACCAAGTATGAAGATTGTGGTAATATCGCTGATTCGAGAATTTATACCTGGAGGGTGCTCGGTTCATTTGGTTGTGGACTGTGGAAGTTTGTTCCGATTATGATGGCTATTCTTGTGTGTTATGGGAAAAAAGGTTATTATGGATCCTTGAAAGGTTATTAGCCTAGTACGGTGCGATCAGAATCGGCTTGAGTTTTATGGATAGATTTAAATATGAATACGGGCTCTATATCGGGTCAGATGTGTTCATTTCAGCATAAAAGCTCCCTATGGAGGAGTATTCAGACGTTGGATGTCGTTTCGTCATCGGTTATTTCATGTAATACTATATTGTGCCGTGTGAGTTATGAAACAACTTGATAAAATTCTTATGTGTTGAGGTTCCGCGTAGCGATGGTGTTGTGTGAGCAGGATGGCTCTCGAGATTCAGATCATATATCGCACCTTAGTTGTGCTTGAGTTTTGTAGCGTATGGCGCTGTCAATCCTTCTAGGGATGATATTATGCACTGAGCGTGCTTGTGTTCGATATTCGAATATTTTGTAGTAATGAGCATTCTAGCTCGGTAAGTATTTTCTTATAGATTCTTTTTGTGTGGATCGGGTGGCACGCCGCCACGAGTATGTTGTTTGAATCAGATTGCACGCCGCAACGGTATCATGTGTGGATCGGGTTACATGCCGCAATAGTGTGATGTTGAGTACAGTCACCTATATTTTATTTTGTGTGTTTTATGTCCCGTTTTCTGAGGAAGGTTCATGACACCTTTTCAGTTGTCTAATTAGTTATGTGGGTTGAGTAATCCTTTCCCGAGTTCGTTTTCCTTATGTATCGCAATCGAGTCCGTAGCTTATTAGCTAATTGTGGCATCATATGAGACTTTTTGATCGTGTCTGAGGTGGTTTAATTGCCTGAGCAGCGTATACTTGGTGAGACGAGATTATTGGATTCGGGATCAGTGCGATCAGATTATATGGAGTGTAATAAAGAGCAAATACCATTATTTGGTTATAATGAGGCAATGGTTCTTGTTAGAAGGAGAAACTCAATAATTGTTGACTCGGCAGTTGGTTATGAATTTGTACACATTTCTTCTATCGTGGAAGCATTTCAAGAGTTGGAACAGGACTTATATGTATCATGAGGTGTGTTGTGAACATCAGATTCGTGGAATTTTGGCTATTGTTATCGGAGGATGTTATTATAGTCATGTGAATGATGCAGTACATGGTCTAAATTCAACAAAGGTATGCAATCATGTATTGGTGCATCGTGTAGTGATTGATACGACATTCATAGGTTGGAAACATGCATGGTGGAGAATTTTGGATGTTAGAATTGGGCTCTAAGGCTTATTTGCCTAAATAAAGGGGAGAATTTTAAATTGGCTCGAGTTAATGTGTTCAACTGGGTGTGGTAGCACGGGTAGGTGCACGAGGTGTTAAACAGTAATTTTGGATAACTCTGGAACACTCCTTAGCACGTTCGAGGATGAACGTATATTTAAGTGGGAGAGAATGTAACGACCCAATCGGTCATTTTAACTTTTATTAACCCACCCTAAAATAAAACTCCCTGAACATGCTTTTATTAATTTATGACTCGTGGGGATGGTTGGTTTGGGATTTGGAAGTGTGGGTTGAAATCGGAACACTTGGTTCCTTAAGTTAGCTTTAAATGGATAAGTTTGACTTCGGTCAACATTTTGCGAAAACGACCCCGTAATCGGGATTTGACGGTTCCAATAGGTCCGTATGATGATTTTGGACTTGGGAGTATGTCCGAATTGGGTTTTGGAAAACCTGGGAGTGTTTGACGCTTAATAGTAAAAATCAACTATTTGAAGGTATAAAAATTCTTTAAAGTTGGTTTGGGGTAGGTTTTGAGTAATTGAAGTCCATTTGGAATTACGAGTTTGGGAATAGTTCCGTATAGTGATTTAAGACTTGCACGCAAAATTTCATGTCATTCCGAGTAGTTTAAGTATATTTCGGCGCATTAGAAGTAGATTGAATAACTTGAAATTCTTAAGTTTGAATCAATTTGGTTTAGGGTATGATTCTTAGATTTGATGTTGTTTTACGCGTTTTGAGAGTTCAAGCGAGTCCGTTTTATGATTTCAAACTTGTTGGTATGTTCGGGCGGGGTCCCGGGGACCCCGAGTGTCAATCGGACGAGGCTCGGAACAAGTTGGAAATTGGGAGCCAGAACTGAAGCTCCCAGCTACTGTCAGAATCGCACCTGCGCTTGGCCAGCCGCAGGCGCGACATCCGCAGGTGCGGCAGAAGCTCGCAGGAGTGACACTCGCAGATGCAAGATTTATTCGCAGAAGCGAAGAGGGAAGGGGAGGCCTGCCATCGCAGGTGCGGAATCTCGGGCGCACCTGCGAACGCGCAGGTGCAAAATCAAAAGCGCAGATGCGGAGCTGGGCAGTCAAGCTAAGCTCGCACCTGCGAGGCTTTTCCGCAGGTGGGAAAGCCGCATGTGCATTGCACCTTCCGCAGGTGCGAAACCCCTGCTTGGCAGAATGTTTTAAAATCGGGGCTCAGACATTTTGAGCCCATTTTTCCTTCATTTTCGGGTGTTTTCAGAGCTTTAGAGAGGGGGATTTCAACTAGCAATTTGAAGGTAAGTTAATTCCATACCCCTTGAGTTAAATACATAGATTATAAGTAGATTATAACTAGTAAATATTAGAAATCAAAGATTTAGATGGAAAACCTAGATTTTTATAAAAGTGAGATTTTAACCACGAAAATAGTTATGGAATTGGGTAAAAATTATATATTTAAGTTCTTGAGATTATGGGTAACGTTTTCATCGAAAAATTTCCAGAATCCGAGCACGTGGGCCCGGGGTGAATTTTAGGAATTTTACCATTTTGGATAAGGTAATTTATTTAATAGATACATTTCGAATCATTTAGCATATATTAATTATTGTGTATAATATTTGGATAGTTTCGGATCTTTCAGCGTCGAATCAAGAATTCAACTCGACGTGGTAATCGAAAAGTGGACTTTGAGACGAGGTAAGTCTCTTGTCTAATCTTGTGAGGGGGAAATTACCCCATAGGTGACTAAATTAAATAATTGTTGCTAATTGCGGGGGCTACGTACGCATGAGGTGACGAGAGTCCGTGCGTAGCTACTATTAATGCTAAAGTCTGGGTAGTTTAGGACTCAAAGTATGAATTACATGTGTACATTGTATTCTTTATTTAATTAATATTAATTGATATATATGAATATATTGTGAATTGTCAGATAAAGATATTAAAGGATGAGAATCTCATATGCTTGATTTTCTGTTTAAATTAATTAATTGTTAAAAGATATTAAAGGATGGAAATCGCATATGCTTGATTTTCTATTTAAATTAATTAATTATTAAAGAAATTGTTCTTCCTCCCGAATTTATCTTATAATAAATATACTCTCCTTCCGGAGGTACATAAGAAAATGTCCCCCTTTCTTGTGGAGCGGGCCGAACACCTCGGCAGGATAGATGCATCTATGGATCGTGCCGCACGTCCCTCGGCAGTGTACATGACACTCTGGATCGGGCCGTACGTCCTCGGCAGAAATTGTGCTTAATAATAATAATTACACGATACTCTTTAATAGTTATTGCAACTTGCGAAGCTAATTCATAAATTGGAGAATCCTTAAAATTTAATGAATTATTATTCCTGCTTGTTAAGGAATTAATTGTTATTCCTGTAAATGAGATTAATTGATAAATTGGAAATTATTTGAATTTAAGGAATTTAATTAATATATTGAGAATTGTTGCATTTGAAGGAATATGATTATTTTCGCTGGTTAAATAAATTATTGTAAATTCTGTGAATCATGTTGATTTAGATATTCTAGTTTTATTTTAATTATTATTATTGACCCATAGTGAGTGTCAAAGTCGGCTATCTCGTCTCTACCACTTCGAGGTTAGGCTTGATACTTACTGAGTACACGTTGTTTTCGTACTCATACTGCACTTGTTGCACATTTTATTGTGCAGGTACATATATGTATAGCGGCCTTGTGGGCGCAGAGGTGTGGTTAATAATTGTGGGGACATAGGTGAGCTGCATTCTATATTACGATCCGCAGCTAACAGAGTCTCCTTCAGAGTTATTATATTTTTCTGTCTAATTTGTATTCTGGACAGATGCTGTATTTTATTTTTAATTCCCTAGTAAATGCTCATGCACTTGTGACACCGGGTTTTGGGAATGGTTGTGAATTGTTTAGAAATTTAGTTGCTAAAAATATTTATCATTTACTCTATGAGTTTTATCTTTACAATTTCATTAAAGAAATTTTTATTTCAAAAATACAAAAATGGGTAATTAAATTAATTGATTATGGTTGGCTTGCCTGACAGTGGTGTCCGGCACTATCACAGCATTTTTGGATTTTGGGTCGTGACAATGTTGGGTCGTGATAGCTTGGTATCAGAGCTCTAGGTTCTAAGGGTCTCACAAGTCACGAGCAGGCCTAGTATAGTCTTTTGGATCGATTTAGAGACTTCCATATCTATCTACGAGAGGTTACAGATCTTTAGGAACTTTCCTCCTTCTTGATTCCTTATCGTGCGTTAATGTGATGACCCAAAATATCATCTTTAAATTTAATAAGTAATTCTGTGTTCTAAGACATCGAAAAGCACCATTTATCATTTCTCGACTTGCGTGCATAATCCGTACAATTTTTCAGAAACTTTTTATGTGAAGAATAGATTAAAATGGGAAATAGAGCTTTAAAATTCAGATGAGTTGACTTTAGTCAATGTTTTTAGCAAACAGACCCGGATTAGTGTTTTGACAGTTTCGGTAGCTCCGTATCGTGATTTGGGACTTGGGCGTATGCCCCGAATTTAATTTAGAGGTCCCTAGCTCAAGTTATGACCATTTAACGGAACTAGCAATTTAAAGGCTAAATATTCCAAGTTTGACCACGGGATTGACTTTTTGATATCGGAGCCGGAATCCGATTCTGGAAATTTGAACAGCTCCGTTATGTCATTTATGACTTGTGTGCCAAATTTTAAGTCATTCCGGATTCATTTAATATGTTTTGGCATGAGATTTGCAAATTGAAAGTTTAAAACTCAAAGTTCGAATCGGGGTGTGAATTGTAATTTCAGTGTTGTTTGACGTGATTTTAGACCCCGAGTCAGTTCGTATTATGTTACGGGACTTGTTGGTATATTTAGCGGGGTCCCGAGTACCCCGAGAGTGAAACGGATCGAAATCGGAACAAGAATTAGACTTAAGCAAAATCTAAAATTTTGAGTTCTGGTGTAATCGCACCTGCGGAATTTTGACCGCAGGTGCGAGCTCGCAGAAGGGAGACTTCCATCGCAGATGCGGCCTTCGCAGGTGCGACTCTTGTGCGCAGAAGCGGACATCGCAGGTGCGACATTTTGTCCGCAGATGCGGAACTCGCCTGGCAGCCCCTTTTCGCAGATGCGAGCTCGCATGTGCGAGCCCAGGCATCGCAGATGCGAAAATGATGGGCAGAATACATAAAATCGGGTCTTAGCCATTTTTACTCATTTTTGAGTTTTAAGTCTCGGATTTGGGCGATTTCAAGGGGGACTTTTACGACTTTGAACTGGATAAGTGTTCTTTATCATAAAGTGATTATATTTCACAAATCCATGTCTATATTCATCATTTATTTCGAATTTAGATGGAAGAAATTGGAATTTTTGTAAAACTTTCCAAAAACGAAAATTTAAGATTTGAAGGTCCATTTGATATCGGAATTGGACAAATTTGGTATGGTTGAACTCGTATCGGATTTCGCGAGTTTTTTCGGGATTTGAGATGTGGGTCCCACTGCCGAATATTTTAATGAATTTTGGATTTTTATCCGAAAAAATTATAAATTCATATGGAATTAATTCCTATGATTCGTATTGAATATATCGAATTGTTTATGAATAGATTTGAAGCTTTCGGAGGCAAATTTAAAAGGAAAAGCTGTGGTTGAATAATTGATTGGAATTTGCAAAGCGAGGTAAGTGTCGGGGTTAACCTTGACTTGAGGGAATACAACCCTTAAATTGTTTGTTATGTGAATTGCATGTAAACGACGTATAGGCGAGGTGACGAGTGTCTATACGTCGTCAAATTAATTGTTTGTCTGCTTACTTGAAAAATCATAAAATATTTTTAATCATAAATTAATTATTATAATAATTGTTTCTCTCTTATTCTTTGCAAATATAAATTCTTGAATTCCTGCATTAATTGTTACGTGCTATTTGAATTATGTGCCTTAATTATTATTTGATATTTAGCATAATAAATATTAAACTGCCTATTTGCTCCCTGATTTCCATAATAATTTGCTATTTGTCATTGTTTGCTTAATTATTGTGTTTATTGGAGAATTTCTTCTATAAGAATTGATTGGTTAATGAATATGTTGGAGGAGCGGGTTGCACGCCGCAACATGATTGATTATAATGAATATATTGGAGGATCGGGTTGCACGCCGCAACAGACTTATTAAAAGTCAATATTGGAGGATCGGGTTGCACGCCGCAACAGACTTATTAAAAGTCAATATTGGAGGATCGGGTTGCACGCCGCAACAGACTTATTAAAAGTCAATATTGGAGGATCGGGTTGCACGCCGCAACAGACTTATTAAAAGTCAATATTGGAGGATCGGGTTGCACGCCGCAACAGACTTATTAAAAGTCAATATTGGAGGATCGGGTTGCACGCCGCAACAGACTTATTAAAAGTCAATATTGGAGGATCGGGTTGCACGCCGCAACAGACTTGTTAAAAGTCAATATTGGAGGATCGGGTTGCACGCCGCAACAGACTTGTTTAAAAGTTAATATTGGAGGATCGGGTTGCACGCCGCAACAGACTTGATTAAAATGAATATGTTTGAGGAGCGGGTTGCACGCCGCAACAGAACTGAATGTGGATATATTGTGAGAGCGGGTTGCACACTGCAACAAAAATAATGGAAATGATAATTGGTTATGACTGCTGAGTTTCCTTCAATTATTATAAATGAATTACCTAATTTATTCCTATTATTGTTGTTTTTACTAATATTGCGTATAGGTTAATGTAAGTGAACCGCCTTAGCCTCGTTACTACTTCGTCGAGGTTAGGCTCAGCACTTACAAGTACATGGGGTCGGTTGTACTGATACTGCACTCTGCACTTCTTGTGCAGATTTTGGAGTTGGTCCCAGCGGCGTACTATAGATTTGCTCGGATTTCAGCTATCAGAGGAGACTTGAGGTATAACTGCATGGCGTCCGCAGTTCTGAAGTCCCCGTCTATTGTACTTTAGCTGTGTGTTTATTTTCAGACAGCTTTATATTATTTAGACCTTTATTTGTATTTATTCTAGAAACTCGTGCACTTGTGACACCAATTCTGGGATGGTATTTAGACAATGTTGTTTGATGGATTATTTTACTATATTTCAAACTTTGCTTCCGCATTTGTTTTCTTGTTATTAATACATTTAAAATTATTTTAAATTGGTTAATATTATTCTAACATTGGTTTGCCTAGCAAGTGAAATGTTAGGCGCCATCACGGTCCAAAGGTGGGAAATTCGGGATGTGACAGTTGGTATCAGAGCGCTAGGTTACATAGGTCTCACGAGTCACGAGCAAGCTTAGTAGAGTTAGAAGGATCGGTACGGAGACGTCTGTACTTATCTCTCAGAGTAAGAGGAACCAATATTAGCGCTACAACTCATGTTTTGGTAACTTTGGAATTTTATCAAACACCTTATGGGAGTAATATCTCATATCCCCCATTAATGGTGTTTTCCTCACCTAATTCTCATTCTACTACTTCTAGGTGACTCTACAATCCCAAATAGATGTAACTGACACCATTTCTCATCACCCAAATCTTTACTACAATCATAAGTCAACAATCCAAAACCCTAGCATAGTTCTTATGGTTTTGTTTATCAAACTCATTTACAATTCTCCCAAAAACTCATCAATTCATATATATAAATGATCAGGGAGTAGAAGCATTACCTTTTTGAAGTTCAATCCTCTTGAATTCGAGTTCTAGGATTTCTTTTCTCAACAATGGTATCTCGATAAATAATCTAATGATTTGAAGGATTTACCCATGTTAATAAGGTGTTGGAGAATTGAAATTAACTTAGAATCATCTTTAGAACTCACCTTGGATGATGGAGGGACCTTGGGGAAGTTGGGTTCTTGAGAGCTTCCCTTTCTTGAGAAAACTTACGTGTTTGGGGTTGTAGAGAACGAGGTAGGGTTTAAATAAGTGTACGCGTCCCAAAAATTGAGGAGGAAATAAAAGTAGATCGGGTAAACATCATCGGCGCAGGGCATCATCTGAGGCGCCAAAATGATTGTGCAAGGCGCCATTAGAAGTGCCAAAACTACAGTGCCTTGCACTGTCATGGGTGCTGACTTTGATGCCATGGACAGTGCCTTGCACTGTCATGGGAGCTGAGGTTAATGCCTTGGACAGTGCCTTGCACTGTATATGGCTGTGAGTTTTTATGGCCTTGCATTGTCGATGGCCGTGAGTTTTCATGGCCTTGCACTATCTAAGGCTGTGAATTTTCATGGCCTTGAACTGTCTAATGCTATAAGACGGACCTCCCATAAACTTAGTTGATCCAATCGAATTTTATGCACCTCACTCTCGATCTTGATTCTAATATAATTATTTCTGCCCATACTCATCCCGATAGGACTTCACATGTTAAAAGGTCATATTAATACTCATTTAATGCATCCACAACTAATTCAAATTTATGGAGTGTTGCATTATCTCCCCCTTGGGATCATTCGTCCTCGAATGAGTTTCTTTATTGTAACTACATCTAACTCTGGACCTTAACGGTACAGATGGAAACCTGTGAAAGTTGAATCGTCTAGAACACACGCATACTAAACTAAATGAATACATGATTACTGAACTGCTGAGGTACTGAACTGAATAGGTACTGAGCTGAATGGCTACTGAATTGACTGAATACTGAGCTGACTGAATACTGAAAGACATGGAGATTATATTATAAGGTCTGAATGAAAAGGTTAGTTACCTTCAACATTTCTCCAAAACACCTGTCAGCAAACAAAGCATACCACAAGCCTCACAAGGCATCATAAGACACATAACATGAAACATATACGTGAATACTGGTCTGTCATGGATACGTGAATTATGAACTAACGTGGATATATGAATACTGAACTGGCACAAATATTTGAGTACTAAACTAAAGTGAATATATAAGCACTGAACTGACATCAATATCTGAGTACTGGACTGACATGAGTATCTGAGTACTGAATTAACATGAATGTTCTAACATAAGATCTGAATACTGGAAACATAAATGTTGTGACATGAGATCTGAATACTGGAAACTTGAATGTTATAACATGACACGTGAAATAATGGGTGTACAACCACCAATTCTGGTGGAAACTCTAACTCATAAGCTACTTGCCCGATCCTTCATAGGATCCTATGGCCCGATGTATCTGGGACTCAGCTTTCCTTTCTTCCCAAATCTTATAACACCTTTCATGGGCAAAACTTTCAGAAACACCCAATCATCAACTTGAAACTCTAAGTCTCTATGCTGCACATCCGAATAGGACATTTGGCGACTCTGAGCCGTCTTCAAATGCTCTTGAATCAACTTGACTTTCTACATAGCTTGATAGACCAAATCTGGACCCAACAACTCTTCTTCGCCAACTTCGAACCAACCAATTGGCGATCTACACCTACGCCCATACAAATCATGCTTTCAAAATGAGCGAGATAATCCTATTATAAGGTCCATATTTGCCATCTTCACTAAAGGATATGTGTATTCTGAGATAAACACTTGGTTTTCTGCTGCTCGACTTTCACTTGCTGACAATTCGGACACCTGGCCACAAAGTCTGCGACGTTCCTTTTCATGTCGTTCCACCAATAAATCTCCTTGAGCATGATACATCTTTGGGGAACCGGGGTTGATATAATACCTGGAACTATGGGCTTCTAACATGATCCTCCTTCTCTAAGTCCATCTATGTCTGGACACACACTCCTTCTTGGTACCTCAAAGTACCATCATCTCCCCCTTTGTTCAAAAGCCATCGTCTTATGCTTGTGAATCCCCTCTTTCAGCTACAACAGGTAGGGATCATCAAAGTGTTTCTCCTTCACTTCGGCTACTAAGGAGGAATAAGTCTTGTTCTGGACAACAACTCCATTATCTTTGGAGTCTGAAAGTTGAACTCCTAGCTTAACTAAGCGGTGAACGTCTTTCACCAGAGTTCTCTTGTCTGCTTAATCATGAGATATACTTTCCATACTTGATTATCTTTTTAAGGTAATTCCTGAAAACACTTATAGTATTAATGTGAGCTAAGTCTTTGACCAGTACACTGAAGATTAGAGTCTCGTGCAATGGCATTACCCTAATTATTTGCTCTCTTTTACTTGTGTTTTAGGCCAAAAATGCTTGGAGGTAATCCCGAAAACTAATGAAATATGCTTGCTTGCAGGAATTGTTCAAAATGAGCCAAAGCAATCAAAATCAACTCACAAAAGAGTCAAAAGTTGAACAAAAACCAAGGCTGGGCAAAGAGGTTTGAAGCGCGGACCGCACAAATATAGTGCGACCACGAAAGCCATGATGCGGCCGTGATCAAAATTACACGGTCCGTGAGAGGGTGATCCAGAGAGTGATTTTTGGGCTAAATGATGAGCGCGGACCGCACCAGAAATGTGCGGCCACGAAAGTCCCTGTGCGGCCGCGAATTAAATTACACGGACAACGATGACTGAGATTCAGAGAGCTGAACACTTGAGCAAAAGAGAGAAGTGCGGACCGCACCAGAATTGTGCGGCCGCGATCAAAATTATACGGTCTGCGAAATGAAGAACTAGAGAGTTGATTTAAGCCAAACTCAAGCAAGTGCGGACCGCATCACTTTTATGTGGCCGCATAATTTGGAGCGCGGCCGCACTTAGAATTATGCGGTCCATGAAAGTTCAATTCAACCCAGATCCAAAAGAGAAGAACGCGGACATCATCAGAATTATGCGGCCGCACTCAGAATTACGCGGCCGCACAACCTCCATAGGGGCATTTTTGTTAGATATTTTCAGCTTAGTATAAATAGAACTTTTTGTCATTTTTAGGGTATGTTATGTTTTGTATACGACTGACTTTTCTGTTTTCGGAGTTTTTGCACTATATTCACTTTTTAACATTAGATTTTCATTCCACAAATTAATATTATGGATTTTATTTTCATTTTATCTTTAATTTCTGTTATTTCCATGAGTAGCTAAACCTATAGCTAGGGTTGTGACCCAACCCTAGTATGGGTATTTAATGGGTATTTGATTTTAGGGCTTGAATGTGAATGGGTTAGTGATATTTAGTCTAGTTCTTGCTAGAACTCAAAAATTAATGGTTGCAAACATTGATTCATGCCTTTATGACTTAGTCTTTACTTGAGAAAGAGGGACTAAGTCTAGGAAAACTAGGCTAACAAGGAATTGGGATGAACTCAAGAAATTGATAGCCCCAATTAAAGGGTTAAACCTAGAGATAGTAATACCCAACTTGAGCCAATATCACTTGATTTGCATGAATACCCATTTAGACTTGAGAAAACCAAAATTGGGTAAAATCACTCAAACTACCGAGAGGTATAGAGTGAGTACCCGGGTGTGATAGCTATATTACAATCCCAATTAATCACGCTTCCCCAAGATTTTGCTACCCGTTAGATATCCACCTAGGTAGAAGTCACTACCCTAGTCTCTTTAAACATTTAAAAAACAACAACAAAAATATTGTCCTTAGTTTCAATTATTGCAATCTTTAGAGTAAAGTTAGAAATAGAAAAACCAATCAAGTTTGTGGAAGTGCAATTAAAGACAAAACTTGCAATTAACTTAGATATACACCTAATCCCATATTCTAACTCCCTGTGGATTTGATCCCGACCTTTGTTGGGTTTATTATTGCATCGACCGCCTCGCTACTCAATTGTGGTGTAGGTTTGGCATAGATCAATTTTTGGCGTCGTTGCCGGGGAGTTAAACGGATTTATCTATATATCTAGGTATTTGTATGTTTTGTCTTTCTTTCCTTCTGAGTCACCAATTTTATTTGTGAATTGCTTTCAGGTACAAAATAGCCCTTAACAACGAGCTCCTCGGAAATTTACCATTGGGGGAGGAGGTAGATTGCGATCAAGTAGATGAGGTTCATCCCGAGCCTCAAGTAAACAGGCGAGGCTGACAAACTCCACCAAGAGCAGCACACCGGGTGTTTCCGAATGAGGGCTATGCAAGTGCAATAGTCCCGCCCCAGATTAGGGCAGGCAACTTCCAAATTACCAACGTGATGCTTACACTGGTTGAGCAACGGGGTTTCTTCACCGGAGCTCCACACCAAAATGCTTACAAGCATCTCAAGGGTTTCGTCGATACTTGTTGGGGGAGCAAGCAAACAAATATCACCAAGGATGCACTGCGGTTAAGGCTATTTCCCTTTTCTCTACGGGGAAAGGCTTTGGACTGGATAGAGAGATTGCCCAATCATTCCATCCACACTTGGGATGAGGGAAATATTGAATGATGTTGTTAATGGGAATGAAATGGAAGCGGTTAATGAAATCTTTTTATTATTTGATTAACGGAGTACATCTCCTCTTTATTCATGGATGAGTTTGGGTAGAATGAAATCTAACAGGCTTGCTCAGTCAGGTTTACTCGGTTGAGCGCCGGTCGCATTCCCCGAGTTTGGGGCTTGACAAACTTGGTATCAGAGCCTAAGGTTTTAAAGTGTCCTAGGATGTCTCGAAGCCGTGTCTAGTAGAGTCCTTCTTATCGGTGTGTTGTTGACCACATCTATAATGAGGAGGTTACTTGGCCATTTAGGAATTACACCCTTCTTTGATACTCCAGATCGTGCGATAGAGCTCAAGGTAGGAAGCTAAATTCCTCGTCATGTCTCATATTTCATATGAGTAACCCACGAGTTACAAGCAACGAGGAGTGAATGAAAGAACCAGTTGCTAGGGGAAGTGTCCCTGTTTTTATTAATGTTACCCCGCCACTAGTTTATGGGGTAAGAGCACCAAAGAAATGAAAGAGGGCCATTGGCATCAATAAGCAGAAATGTTTGATGTGAGAGAAGAGCCACTCGGGTTTAGCCACGCGGTTTATGTTGAATGATTCTTAAAATATGTTATGGTTTTAGGTTTAAAAGGGTACTTGTTATATGTTATGATTTAAATATGTGCAACTCATGTCTAGATACCACTACTGTAAATGTAATGCCCTTAATGTTAAGAAGTGTTGTTGAAATATACTGTGATGCTTTGTTGAGTTACGAATATATTGTTAGGGTGGTTTTGGTGTTTCTCTGGAAGGTGGTTAGGCCCAATTACAGGGGAGACTCTGCCGAAATTTCTGAAAAGTTTTGAAGTTAGTCAAATTTGGGGGATTGAAATGTTTGAAGTTGAGTTATGTTAAATGTTTGGGGCCGGACTCTACTCCTCATTCGAGGACGAATGATCTTAAGTGGGGGAGAATGTAAGGCTCCGTAAAAAATTTCTAATGATTTAAGTTATAAAGTGCGCCAACGGTGTTTGGAAATAACGTGTATGAGTATTAAAGGAGACCTATGGGATAGAGCCACATCATGTTGAATTGATAATGTATGTTTAATGTTTGTTGGAACATACTAAGGAGTTTTGGGAATGGCAAGAACTTGTGTGGAACAAATTGGACACATTAAGTGGAAAGGATATTTCAATTGGCACAAGACCCAATTTCAAATGAATATCACTACCTCAATATAATGACTTAGGTGGTTATCTACATATCAAATTAAATCAATTTGAGTTTAGTTTCCAACGCATTAAACCGTTCGTCATTTGGATTTTTCTACAGAAAGTTATGGTCATTTTACTGGATCTATGTCATATGCGCGCCCAAATACGCGGCCGCGCATATTTGAGAGTTTCTTCCTCAGGTGCGCGGCCAGATGCGTGGAGTTTTGCCCAGGTGCACGTTCGCGCACATAGGAGCTCATTTAATACGCCCAAGGCCGGGTAGAGAGAGTGGTTAAGTCATGTTTGACCTAAAACCTGATATTTTAGAGAGAAGTGAGAGTGTTCTAGAGAGAGGAAGTAGATGAAGTGTTTTGTTTATCAAGATCTTGTTCAAGCCTTGCAATCGAACAAGGAAATCTCACAAGATCTTCACGGAAGAGGTATGATTCAAACCCCTAGTCTTCAATTTCGAGTTTGGGGTAAAAGATGGGTGATTTGGAGTATGATTTTTGGGTGTAAGAGTGTTAATTATGCATGCTTGTTCCAATAAGGTTTGTGGGAAGATTGTTGAGCTAAAATAAGTAAAGATTGGATTGTGGAATGAAGGAAATATTGTAGAAGAACCTTGTAGCCAAATTTGCGCACCTAGTGTTTGATAAAATGCTCAAATGAGCTGAAACCATGAATATCTCCCTAATTTGTGTTCAATTTTGTTATGTCTCAAATAGATTGGGATTGCTAGAATTTTCGAAATGTTGTAGTAATTTAAGGAAAGCTCAAAGCGAGGTATGTTGGCTAAACTTCTTTCCTTGAATTGAATCCCATGATGTTCTTGTAAGTCCCGAGTTATTAATTAAAAATTGACTAATCCGAATAAACTTTGTGTCGAAAGGTATTTCAAAATGTGTTACGAACGCTCTTGTCATATTATGATATCATACGAGAATGTGTTCAAGTATGTGATGTGTGTTAAGATGTTATGACTTTAAGTAGTGTTTCGAATGAAGGCTATTATGACAAATTGTGTAAGAAGTCTCGACATGCTTAAGACTCTTAATTACTCGTGTGTGTAATGAAAGACGTGATTAGAGATGTTTTGTTGTTGATAATCTATAAAGATGCGTGAAAGTGAAAGGAGAGAGTTGGGGATATAAAGTGTGGCCACCGTGCCAAGAATAAAAGTTATGCTTCTGGCCAATTGTACAAATGAAATAAAATAATGTGAGAAAGGTTAAGAAATGAGTCTTGATTCAACTATTCCAAATTGACTCAGAAAATAGAATTATCCAAAAGCTCATGTACTCAAGTCATGTCCAAATGTAGTTGTTCCGATATGTTTTGAGTTCTTATATATTCATGAGTTGAAATTGTGTATTGCCCTTTTTGGGGAAAGGTATTTCAAGAGTATTCTGTATGATGATATTTATGATGATAATCCTTGAAAGTAAGGAAATGAAAGTGCAGAATATGATATACGGCCACAGTGCCACGAATGAAGAATAATATGTATGGCCGAGGGAGCCAATGAAATAATGATATTGTAACTAGTTGAAAGTAATTGTGAAGTGATATATGGTGGGAAAGGTTTTGAGACGAATGAATTTGTACTTATGTTTCCAATGTATTATAAGCTCTTACGCCCTCATGAGGAGAGGCTATAGTGTTCCTAAATATTTTAAATGTTCTTGATGTCCTATGATCACCAATGGCAAGTACAAGTAAGTGATGGTATGAACATGAAATGTTGCCGTTTGCCAAAATGAGAATTATGAGGTGTTGTATGTCCCTATGATTTCTATCATAGTATGTATGCTACTAAAATAATTAATGTAAATGACTTCGATGTTAAGTCCCCAAGAATCATGAACATAGCTAATGACTATAAGTTGACAAGAGGGTATTTATGAGGTAGAAGAGAGATGTCCTATGCTAAATGATGATAAATCTTATGAAAACGAATTTGGGCCATGTGCCACTAAAATTGGCTTATTGATTCACCATACATGTGCTAATGTAATGAGCGATGTTTCTCCATAATGAGCATGAACATGATGTGTCCCAATGACCCTATGGACGGTCTATGAAATGCATAGGTGCATTGTATATGAAATGCTATGAACGGTCTATGAAATGCATAGGAATATTGTGTTATGAAACCCTATGGATCGTCTATGAAACGCATAGGAATATTGTGTTATGAAACCCTATGGACGGTCTATGAAACGCATAGGAATATTGTGTTATGAAACCCTATGGACGGTCTATGAAATGCATAGGTATATTGTGTTATGAAACCCTATGGACGGTCTATGAAACGCATAGGAATATTATGTTATGAAACCCTATGGACGTTCTATGAAACGCATAGGAATATTGTGTTATGAAACCCTATGGACGGTCTATGAAACACATAGTAATATTGTGTTATGAAACCCTATGGACGGTCTATGAAACGCATAGGAATATTGTGTTATGAAACCCTATGGATGGTCTATGAAACACATAGGAATATTATGTTATGAAACCCTATGGACGGTCTATGAAATACATATGTATATTGTATTATGAAATCCTGTGGACGGTCTATGAAACGCATAGGAACATTGTGTTATGAAAACCTATGGACGGTCTATGAAACGCATAGGAATATTATGTTATGAAACCCTGTGGACGGTCTATGAAACGCGTAGGTGCATTGTATATGAAATGCTATGAACGGTCTATGAAACGCATAGGAATATTGTGTTATAAAACCCTATGGACGGTCTATGAAATGCATAGGAATATTGTGTGAATGAACCCTATGGACGGTCTATGAAACGCATAGGAATATTGTGTTATGAAACCCTATGGACGGTCTATGAAACGCATAGGAATATTGTGTTATGAAACCCTATGGACGGTCTATGAAACGCATAGGAATATTGTGTTATGAAACCCTATGGACGGTCTATGAAACGCATAGGTATATTGTGTTATGAAATCCTATGGACGGTCTATGAAACACATAGGAATATTGTGTTATGAAATCCTGTGGACGGTCTATGAAACGCATAGGTATATTGTGTTATGAAATCCTGTGGAAATCTTGTAGACGGTCTATGATATGCATAGGTATATTATGATATGAAATCTTGTAGACGGTCTATGAAACGCATAGGTATATTATGTTATGAAATCTTGTGGACGGTCTATGAAACGTATAGGTATATTATGTTATGAAATCCTGTGGACGGTCTATGAAATGCATAGGTATATTGTGTTATGAAATCCTGTTGGACGGTCTATGAAACACATAGGTATATTGTGATATGAAATCTTGTGGACGGTCTATGAAACGCATAGGTATATTGTGTTATGAAATCACGTGGACGTTCTTTGAAATGCATAGGTATATTATGATATGAAACCCTATGGACGGTCTATGAAATGCATAGGTATGTTGTGTTATGAAATCCTGTGGACGGTCTATGAAACGCATAGGTACATTGTGTTATGAAATCTTGAGGACGGTCTATGAAACGCATAGGTATATTGTGTTATGAAATCCTGTGGACGGTCTATGAAATGCATAGGTATATTGTGATATAAAATCTTGTGGACGGTCTATGAAACGCATAGGTATATTGTGTTATGAAATCTTGTGGACGGTCTATGAAACGCATAGGTATATTGTGTTATGAAATCCTATGGACGGTCTATGAAATGCATAGGTATATTGTGTTATGAAATCTTGTAGACGGTCTATGAAATACATAGGTGCATTGTGTATGAGAAGTATAGGTGTATGGTATGAATAAACACTACGGACGGTCTATGAAACGCATAAGTGTATAATATGATATGTGAACACTAAGGACGGTCTAATGAGACACATTATTAATGCAGACAATAGATGCCACTTTTGTTGTCCTTGTTTGTACAATGTTGTTTCAATTACATTATATTATGTGTTCCACGTATAGATCATATGGGAATTCTATTTTGGAAGAGGATTTCTAGCTATACATACTAGTGCTATTCGACAGTACTAACGTCCCTTTTGCCGGGGGCATTGCATCTTTAATAGATGCAGGTGGTTCTACAGCAGGTGGCATTGATCAGTGATAGCAGTACACTCTTTTCAGCTAATTTGGTGAGCCCCACTTCATTTCAGGGTCATGTATCTTTTGTTTCTCATGTACTTTATGGTTGAGGTATAGTCGGGGCCTTGTTACCGCCATTTCCGTATTACTCTTCAGACAGGTTGTGGGTGGTATTTGATGTTGGAAATTGTATTAGAACTGTTGCTATTTGGCAACATGTTTTTCATTAAATCTATAAACTCGTACTATTTTGGAAATATTGAATGATGTTGTTAATGGGAATGAAATGGAAGCGGTTAATGAAATCTTTTCAGTATTTGATTAACGGAGAACATCTCCTCTTTATTCAGGGATGAATTTGGGTAGAATGAAATCTAACAGGTTTGCTCAGTCGGGTTTACTCGGTTGAGTACCGGTCGCGCTCCCCGAGTTTGGGGCGTGACAATATCGGCCTCAATGGGCAAAATCATCAACGTACACCAGCTGATCAGGTGGTGGTGCATTTATAACGCCATAACCTTTCCCCATATCCCATATACATATAATATACTCGTATATAATGTCATCTGGTAATGGGTCAATGTACGTGTATAAATGAATGCAATGCATAAGGAAGTAAGTCGATAAGATCTATCAGAATGTCATAAGATCAATATGCCTTCAATTAATATCATGAAATAAAATTTATCAACTTACATATTTTATGAGACCCATGAATAGAAGATATAATAATAGGACACATTGGGAATCAAGAACATAGGCAACCCTAGTACTTCTAAGAATAAAGACATTTGTGAAAGTTCCGTGTTTGCTCATTTCATTTGTATCCTATGGATCATGCCAAAAGAGAAGAAGGTATAGCCTTAACATAACTAATCACAATCTGTCCAATAACCACGTTGAACTCATCTCATTGTACTTTAATCTGCAACAACGATAATAAGGCCATCGTTAAGCTATGAAAGATACAATTGTCTCACATCGAATAACAAACTTATTTTATATTAAAACGGGCAGCATCTCCTCGGTTTTCATTACTTTCCCAAGTCCATAAACCAACAATAACTCATACAACCCTCAACTATATACTTTCAGTACCACAACACAAATCAATCTACACAACAACAAATGCATAAATATCACCCACGAAACTACTATTTAACAGGGCGAGCGACAAGCTCAGATTGAATCCCTTTTTAAACCTTTAATCCCAAAGTCATTCATTCATTAACTTAACAGCACATCCAGCATGAAATTACGTACAATGGGAGGACTTCTAACCTCATATCCATCTCCTAATGCACCCTCAAACAGCCAAACAATCCAACAACAACAACAAGTACAACTTTCCATTGTCATGTTGTCCTTTCTCTTCATATTCACAGTACCAACAACACGTTTGAAATGTAGACAATATATTTATAATAACAACATCATAAGAAAGTCATTTTCCAAGGTTTACAACCATTTAAAGTTCATGGAAAAACCTTTTCAAAACAGTCCATTAAGAACAATAACATCTCACACTATTTCAAGTCTCCTCTTGTAGTATCTTGCTCAAATAATATGACTAACATACAAATAACTTCAAGAACAAGTAATAGGCTGTTATACTCACCTTGACCAGTATAAACAACTTGAAATTTCGGTGAAACACAGTCCACAACTATCTTCAATGACAACACAACCTCAGAGAGGTGTTATTCTTCACAACAACTAACTTTTGATGTTGAAATATGGTGTAATCACTTAGATTCCCTTTCAAAACCTTATGGTACCTACTAAGAGTGTTATGAGGAGTTTGGAGATGAATTTGACTCGAAAATGAGCAGAAAATAGGCGTCCAAATCGTTTTTAAAGTGAAGTAGGTCGACCACCGCCTAAGTGGGTCACATTAGAAGCTGCTTGCGCGGGCTCGCAAAAATACGAGTATCTCTCTGGTCCAATGTCGTATAGACAAATGGTTTAATGTGTTAGAAACTAGACTTGTAGATCTTCAATTTTGTAGGTTGATAATATCATAATTCCAAGTATATTGGGAGAAAAGCTCCGCTACATTTGACCTAATGTTCAGTACATTTATGAATGTAACTTGTGATGACCTTTGCCAACTTCTGTTCCACAACTCTCTTGACTTCAAAACATAATACACGACTATCATACAACTAAAATAACTCATAACATAACTTCCTTATCGTGTTAAGAACCCTAGTCTCACCCCAAAAGTATATAATATAACATTCCCAACTTGTCGACTTTCGACGAAATTTATTTTCTTCGGTTCGTTTAGTTTCTAATCCTTCCAACCCTCTTGGTACTTGTTATTCATGATCTTAAATATTTTTAATCTCCATGGTAACATGATTAACTTACTTCATGTACTTTCAAAGATGATCTCTTTTTTGAGCTTACATTAATTGACTTACGATGTAGTCTCACGTACGAAAACATGGGATGTAACATATTATCTGTAAGATGATGGAGTAGGAGTGATGTATCAGCCATTTAAATAGCGGTGTTGAGATCGGATATGGAGATTGTGGTATTCAGGAGGTTCAAAGACTGGATGTTCTCGTTGGCAGACTATTCCTTGATTGTGAATAGTGAAGAAATGTTGAGGATTGGATGACTGATGGTATATGTTATGGAAAGGTTATTATGGACTTTTGGAAGGTTATTTACCTGTTTGGGGATTATTTGTGACACTAATGAGAATAAGTATACTGTATTGGATCAGATTTGCTTGCTTTTGCGTAGCTGTTACCATATGCATATCATCGGGTGGAATGGATGTTATTCGTGCCTTGGTCTATGTTAGGTGGTTCTCTCTTATGCTATGACGGGTGGTGAAGGGTACATGATTTTCTCACGTATATTGTAATTCCGCTTAGGCCTTATGGCGTTGTGGGCGAGATAGCCCTCGTAATGTTGACTTGCTTATTGCACCATAGTTGTGCTTGTCTTTCTCATTATTGTTTGTGCCTAATCATCTTCCCATAGTTATATTTTGTGCACTCTATCATGCTTGATGTTGACGCAGGTGTGATCAGTGAGTCCGAGTATTATGGCTCGATGGGTACCCCTATATGGATTGATATGATTGGATCAGTTGTGTGCCGCAACAGTATTGTGATGAGATGTAACTCCTTATGCATATTTCGTGTATTTTGCTTTTACTTGTTTGAAAATAGTTCATAGAAGATGTTAATATTACCCCATCTGCTTAACTTGTTTAGTAGCCTTCTTATTTGACTTTCTTACTATTATCTGCCATGTCTGAATTATTACTTATTTGGTGTACGGAACCACGTTGTGTGGGGCTCCATATGGTTTTGGTGAGACTTGTCAGTTGGGCTGCTTGTATTGGCTGAGATGAGGTTTCTAGACCTGAGATTTGCACTATCGTATTGGGATAAGGAATGTTCAAAAGAATGATACCATATTTCCGCTACAAAATTTGGGCAATGGCCCTGGTTGGACGAGTGAGCTTCTTGGCTTATCGATTAGACGAGTGGTTAAGAGATTCTGTGTGTTTCTTTCATCATCGGCAGTGTACGAAGGTTTTGAACGAGGTTTTATTTGATATAAGGTTTAATACTAGTACTGAATTTGCTTTTGGGCAGCTATGGTGGTCATCAGTAATTATTGTGAGTATGTGAGTTGTGTGGTATATCATGTGATTATATCTTGGGTCATGGTTATGGCTTGATACAACTTGTTCAGACTTATACAGTATGTAGATACGGGATTCGGGTCTTGTACTGAATTTCAGATGTTGAAATTGGGTTCTAAGATTTACAGACTAAGGTTGAAGTAAGGATCACCGGTTATGTTATGTTGGCAGACTTATATGGAGCGGGGTGACATGGGGTCACCCCCCGGGTATGTGCATGGTAAGGTTACACCGTGATTTGATAGCCTTGGAATGACTCGTGGCATGTTCGAGGATGAACATATATTTAAGTGGGGGAAGATGTAATGACCCGACTGGTCATTTTGAACATTTGCATTCCGTTCAGCTGTTTGAAATCTTGAGTAGCTTCATATGACGTATTATGACTTGTGTGAATCTTTGGTTTTGGTTTTCAGGTGATTCGGGATCGATTTGGAATAAGGATTCTCATGTTAGAAGCTTTGAGTTGGAAAAGTTGATCAAGTTTAACTTTTGCGTATTTGACCCTGGATAGGAGTTTTGATGGTTCTGTTAGGTCCGGGTGGTGATTTTTGACTTGGGCGTATGCCCAGATTTGTATTTGGATGTTTCTTGAAGGTTTTGGCCTTAATTGGCGAAAATTGGCAATTTGGAGTTTTGGAATATTCATAAGTTTGACCGAAAGTTGACTTTGATGATATCTGGTTCGGATAGTTGGAATAGCTTTGTTATGTCATTCGAAACTTATGTGCAAAATTTGAGGTCATTCCGAGTTAATTTGATATGGTTTGGCACGAGATTTAGAAGTTGAAAGTTCAAAAGTTTATTTAATTCGATTTGAGATGCGATTCATGGTTTTGATGTTGTTATGTGTGATTTGAGGCCTTGAGTAGGTCCGTGTTATTGTTTGGTACTTGTTGGTATGCTCGGACGAGGTCCCGAGGGGCTCCGGTGAGTTTCGGATGTGGTTCGGATCATTTCAAATTATTTTTGCATTGCTGGTTGCTGGTGTGTCTGCAGAGCATCGCGATCGCGAAGCAGGGAACGCGATCACGTAGAGTAAATCTGGAGATGGGTATCTTCTTCTTCGCATTCGCGAATATTCGACCGCGTTCGCATAGGTTGTTGGAGCTTGAGCATCGCGAGCAAGTGGTTACGCGTTCGCGTAGTGTAGAGCTAGGCTGGGAAGGTCTTCGTGACTTCTTCATCGTGTTCGCGTTGTTGCGTCCGCGTTCGTGTTAGTCTGTATTTGTTCATTGCGATCGTGAGCCTGGGGTCGTGTTCGCGTAGAGATTCTTCGAGGCTGAGCATTATATGCTTTGCGATCGCGAAACTGGTCCCGCGACCGCGAAGAGTATACCTGGGACGTGCATATAAGTACTCTATTACGGACCTTTGAGTTATTTTATCACATTTTGAGTTGGGAAGCTCGAATTTGGGCGAGTGTGGAGGCAATTTTCACCGCATGGATTGGGGTAAGTGTTTTCTACTCGGTTTTGATTATATTCCGTGGTTCCATCTTCGTTTTCGGCATTTGATTGATGATTTCAAAAGTGAAATTGGGGGGTTTTATCTAAACTTTTCTAAAGTGAGTTTTTGAGTTTTGAACATCGATTCGGAGTCGGAATTGAGTGAAATTAGTATGGTTGAACTCGTAAATGAATGGGTTATCGTATTTTGTGAGTTTTGTCGGGTTCTGAGGTGCGGGCCCGGGTTTGACCTTTTGGTTGACTTTGAGTAAATGTGTAAAGATTTGACCTTTATCGATTGGGTTTGCTTCCTATTACATTATTTGATAATTTGAGTTGCTTTTGGCTAGCTTCAAGCCGTTCGGAGGATGATTTTGAGCAGGATGACGCTTCTAGTGTATTGATTTGGCTTATTTGAGGTAATGTCTTGCCTAACTTTGTTGGGGGAATTTTTTCTACTAATTGCCATTGTTTCCTATATGCGAGGGTGATGTATATATGAGGTGACGAGCGTATATGCATGTGACAAGGTTAATCATACTCGGGGGTAAATTATACGATTAATTGTGCCTTGTAGAATTACATGACCTTCTTGTTTCATGTCTTACTTAACTCCTATATTACTAAGAATATGAAATTAAATGCTAAAAACCAAGATTTAGCTTATTATAACTTGATTAAAATTTAACGAATTTCTGTGAAACTATTGATGTGTTAAATTCGGTCATCACATGCTTAATCATTAATACATCACTATGACCGTTATTTTTTAGATATTGGATCCTATACTTGTGTTGAAGATCATATTTGAGACTTGTTGAAATACTTGAACAATAAGGTTCTAAGGTTTATTGAATTGTTATTGGCTTGAAAGTTGTGATTGATCTTCATTTGGAATATTTTCTTGAACACTCTCCTTGATGTTATTCATGGTTCCTACCTTGCTTGTTATTGATATACATGTGCTTGGTGAGAAAGAGTGTACAACATGAAGGGTGACTCCATGCCATTTCATTTACATTATCATGTGAGGATGAGAGTAAAAGCACGAAGGGTGATGCCGTGCCATTTCATTTACATTATCATGTGAGGATGAGAGTAAAAGCACGAAGGGTGATGCCGTGCCATTTCATTTATATTATCATGCTATCATTTATATTACCATATGAGGATGAAAGTAAAAGCACGAAAGGTGATGTCGTGCCATTTCATTTATATTATCATGTTATCATTTACATTATCATGTGAGGATGAGAGTAAAAATATGAAGGGTGATGTCGTGCCATTTCATTTACATTATCATATTTTTATATTATCATGTGTTCATGAGACGAAGGGTATTTTCGTGTAGGTGAGGACGAGGGACATGCATTATAGTGTGATATCGTTTCCTTGTGTATACATTTATGCCTTTACCTTGAGCTGTTACTGTTGCACCTATATTTTCTATGTGGTTTGTCGCTGTTGTTCTGTCTTTGTCCTTTATCGCAATTATTGTTATGTTATCCATGCCTTCTATCTGTTTAACTTGGAAATATCATGTTTTCCTTCTTGTTGTCATATCTACATCCATGCTGTTTCTTATTTGTTGCACTTTCGTATATGCCTTCTACCATGTTAGTTATTCATGCCTTCTATTTGTTAGCTCATAAAGGTCATGCTTTCCCTCTTGTCTGTTATATCTGCATCTAGGCCTTCTACCTTGTTAGTTAGTGAAATTTATGTTCTTCTTTTCTAATTGTTGTTATTACTTTTATGCATTCTACCTAGTCTGTTACCGTTGTCCATATGTATTTCCTTGTTCGTTACTGCTACTTGTGTATTTCCCACTTTGTCATTACTGTTATTGGCATTTCTTTTACCTGATTGGTACTGTTATACATATATTTGGTGAGGAAGAGACAAATGCACGAAGGGTATTGCCGTACTATTTGATTTGATATTTTGAGTATATTTCTCACACTATGAAAGTTATGAATTTACTACCGTGGTTTGTTGGTTATCGCTCTAAGGAAAGGATTGGCCGTGATATTGAGGAATATAAATCGTGATTTCTTCTAGTAATCATCTCCTGCTTCGCATATTTATTTCTTGTACTATTTTCAGTTATGTTCTAGTATTGTTCTATTGCTAGTCTTCTGCACAAGTTTTATCAGTGAGTATCTTTTAACTAAAAAGCACTGTCACTACTTCACTGAGGTTAGTCAAGATACTTATTGGGTACATGGGGTCGGTTATACTCATACCATACTTCTGCACCTTGCGTGCACATTTTGGAGCGGAGTTGTGGTGGATGACGGGAGCTGACTCTGAAGATGTTCCTGCCTTCCGGGTGTGGCTAACACTTATCCCTTGGTAGTTTTAGAGTTGAATTCTATTTATGTACATTTCAAATAAAAGTTGTATTCATTTCATATCGGTTTTGCAATAATCCAGTCTTAGTAGCTCTTAACTTGTACTACCAGTCCTTGAGATATTCTATGGAATCTAGATATATCATTTGTTTGTCACCTTTATTTTATTAGAATTGTGTTAGCTGTTAAGACGAGAGTGGGTTGCTCTAGTGGTGAGCACCCTCTACTTCCAACTAAGAGGTTGTGAGTTCGAGTCACCCCAAGAGCAAGGTGGAGAGTTCTTGGAGGGAGGGAGCCCGAGGGTCTATCGGAAACATCCTCTCTACCTCAGGGTAGGGGTAAGGTCTGCGTACACACTACCCTCCCTAGACTCCACTAGTGGGATTAAATTGAGTTGTTGTTATTGTTGTTGTTGTTGTGTTAACTATTAATTGGTTGACCTAACGAGTTGGGTTAGGTGCTATCACGACTAATGGGTTTTGGGTCGTGACAACAATGGATGTTAATCCTCCTATTTATAACTCTATTTAAGGAGACAAGATCCCCAAACAAACTCCTTTTAAATGAGAATAAAACCGTCATTGATGGCTGCATAACGGTTGGCTATAAAAACAGATATTCTCTGTAACGGCTGCTCATTGAATGCTTTCCGATGTCAATATTTTGAACCTTTGCTATTGGCTACTTTGTCTTCGGGATTCATTCAACACCAGTACATATTTGCATCCGATGTTAGTTGTTTGCTGATTCACGTCCCATCAGTCTTCAGTTCCATGTGTCACTTCGTCATTCGTCCAACTGTCTCCAACCAATTTATCCTACACAATATCATAAACCACAACATATATTAGTATAATGAAGCGAAACCTGGAATGGAGGTATTTGAAACTATCCCAAATGTAATTAACTTATTTTAGAGTGTCATGTCATTTACAAAATATTATAATCCAGGTGAAATTTATTTTTTAGTTAACTTGGCCAAAGTTAAATAACTTTTATGTGACAAAACATTGAAAAGTGATTTTTGTATGATAATTTTTAAGTTGACTGATTTTTATGTTAAAAAATAAAAATATGACTTAGTGTTACAAACTCTGAGTTGAATGACTAGCGGTAAAGTTTACTGAAGAAGTTGCCCAACTATGGAGCCTTTATTCTTCTTTCATAACTTTTCTCAAAACAAATGAGTATCGGGGAAGGGTTAAATAAATCAATTAGGAGTGTTTAGAATAATCTTAGTTTGTGAATCTGCCAACGTTGCCGAAGTTTAGGAATTGTATTATAAGTAGTTTATGATCAAGAACGAATTTTTAGCACCTAAGGAAATTTTTACAAAGCAAGAGAGAAGCGCTGGTACATAAGGAATCAAGTTTTAAATACCGGTAATTTGATGATGTACATCAAGCCCAAAACAAATAAGTTTACAAGCCGATTAATTACGTATGATCTCAGAACCCTTTATCGTGCAAGTATTGACGATGATGAGACAACTTTAATGGGAATGTCAATTCCTTAATAGGAATGCATATAACAAATAGTAGGTAAATTTAATAGTAGTAGACACATAAGAAACAATTTTAGACGCCTCTTAAACAGTACGAGCCTATGCTCACAACAAAGAACTTTACTAGAGCTGTGGTATCACACCCAATGTATTTGAACCCAAATTAATTTGTAAAAAATTTTGGAATAAAATTATGGGCTAAATCACATGTCTCAACCAGTTGTTTCTCCTTGGCTACTTCAAAGTTGTAGGTAAACATACTTAAATTGCTCAATTTTCTAGCTAATATACAAAAGAAAACATGAAGAATAAAGTTATGGATAGGAAAAGAAAACTTTATGACCAATTTACAGCAAATGTCTTAAAAGTGAGATTGAATTGGACAAGTTGTCTTCTACCCGGCTACATACCCCCCATTCATCCTTATCCGATACGTATTCAATTCGATTCTGATCAAAATATTTACGACAGTATCTGCTTCTATTCAACTCATTTTGAGTTATCTAATTTTTTCTCAACCTAACTTCTTGGCAGCCTTCAGTGAAAACTTTTAGTAAAAATCAAAACCTTTGGTTATATAGCTTCGTTTAGACTAGCCTTCCGAAAAAATCTCGTCCTACAAATTTTTCATAGCGGTTGCTTTTTAAATAATAATATCTTCGCGTTGAAACCGCGTCGACGCGTGACAGGGTTATAAATGTAAATCAAGAAGGGCTAACGTGCCGACAACCAGTCCCTTTTCCCCTATAAAATCCTCATTCTTTCTCACTAATTTCCTCACCCCGATCACAATTCTGCTTAACCCATTTCTTATTCAAGTACAAAAAAATGGCAGGAATCATTCACAAGATAGAGGAGAAACTCCACATTGGAGGCCACAAGGAAGGAGAGAAAGACAAACACCATGAGGCCGATAAGCACAAGGAAGAAGAGAAGCACAAAAAGGAGCACGGCCATAGCAGCGGAGAGCACAAGGAAGGGATTGTTGAGAAGATAAAGGAAAAGATCCATGGAGAAGAAGGCGGAGAACACCATCACAAGGAGGGAGAGGAGAAGAAGAAGAAAAAGGAGAAAAAGGAGAAAAAGGAGAAGAAGCACGATGGGCATGACAGCAGCAGCGACAGCGATAGCGATTAGATCTAATCCTCGATCCCTAAATAATGATCCTTCCTTATTAGCCTTTCTCCAATGTATTTCCTACTGCTTTCTGATATAGATCTATCTTCCTTACCACTTATCAGTTGCTTGTATGTTTTAAATTTGGTGGAATTTAATTAACGGTTTGAATCGCTTGCTGTATACTTTCTTTGTTTTTTTTCTTTCTCGTTCTTGCAATTAAGAAAGTCCTGTGCAGTTCTTCGGTTACATTTTAGCGGCCAAGGGGTCTCCGTCGGCAAGAGGAGGGGATATGGATTACTAAAGTCAAAGAAGTGGACATTGATTCTTCAATATGTTTACATACAATTTCTATATTTAAATCTTATTTAAAGATTACAATAAATGAAAATTGTTAATATGGATATTGAGAGTGTGCCATGCTTGTCCTAGTGGAAGGGAATAATTAAGGAGGGCGCAACTTGTCAGACACACCATGTTGCAGCAGACAACGCCTTAATTTCACGCAAATTAAGATCATGTATGTGATCAACTATGTGAATAATTATTGATCACATACCTGCATTTAAGCACACAAGTTTTCGATATTAAAGGGAAAAACTACTTCCTCAGGTTACATGTGGTCTATTTTTTTTATTCCAGAGGAATAATATCTTTTTATATTTTAAAAAATTAACTTTAATTTTAATATGATGTTTTACCCTCACACAAATGTATATCACAATATGTCTTGGCCCACAAGTTTAAAATTTTTGTCTTTTTTTCTTAAATTTCATGCTCAATCAATCTATATTACATAATAGGATTTCTCATTTTACTTTAATATTATTATTTACAATCACAAAAATATTTATGACAATATGTCTTGGTCCATAAGTTTCAATAATTATTTTTTGTTCTTAAATCTGGTGGTCAGTCTAAATTTTGTCAAATAAATTGTGACTAAAGGTGTATTATATAATTGGAGTGGAAAAAGGAATTAGGGTTTATAACTTATTAAACACATAAAGTTTCGACAATCTATGTCTATTAAGCACGACATACTGATGTGGCACAATGCGTATTTTCACCTTTTTTCAATGCGTTGAATGCCTTTAAAAATGGCTGATTCATTTTTGTTTTTTGTTTTGTTCTTCTGTAATACTTTCTCATCTTGTACTCTTTGTTCTAGCTCTGTTTCCTTGCTACTAGAAGACAAACGCGAGCTGTTAAAACACTTCAAGTAGAATTTACACTTGAAAATTCCCGACACTTCCAAGTTTGCTGGCTTTGCGCAATACTGTTTTTCTATCACGCCCCAATGTCAGGTAACTATGTGATCGGCACACTCAATGTCGTTAACAAGTAGTAAGTGAACCATAACATTATTCTACCCGTTGTGTGCATGATATATTTTGATAAATCAATTGATCTTTAAAAATTTAATAATCGTTAACATAGTTTTTGTATTATCATAACATATGATGAATCATAAGAGTTTAATACATAACTCAAAATCAACAATATAAATGAAGTCTCATGCACTAAGCTAGATCTCACACATTATGCATCATCGAATCTCTAAAGACATACATAAGTGATGGCACGAGACATGAAGTTCTCAGCTCATCCAAAAATCCTAATTGAATACCCATGGTAAATGAAGTGGCTTCACCAAGCAAATGTTGTAACGATAAAACTGACAGCGGCCTAGCACCCTTTGCCACCACCAGGAGCCACAGTATCTATATATACATGATACCCACAGTAAAAAGGGGGTTAAGTACAATTATATAATTGTACCCCATAAATATCACTGGCTCCTTTCAATACGTGAAAATACATGACTAGTAAGGTCATATACATTCTGTTGATTTGGTACACCACTTATACACTAAAGGGGGAGTGGAGATAAATAGTGTATTGATAGATAATGACCTTTAAGATTTTGCCACCTAAAATCACCAACCGTCTACTGATCTATGTCTACAACCAGGTTATGATGAATAATTCTTTTACTTCCTATAACTAATAAGTGCGGAATGTAAATAAGACAAAAAAATTTACGTAAAAAATCTTCTTGTTCAAGGAAGTAAAGATCACGATTCCCCTATGGGATTTTCTTCACTACACTCACTAAAAAAGAAGAGTAAGTTTAAGGTTATAAAATTTTTATAACCTAAGAGACTAACCCTAGTCACTTAAATAACCTACAACCAACAAGGTTGTAGCTATACTCTCTAAGCTAAACTCTTAGTTTCAAGCCTGGAAGATTTCTCAGAGAAAAGACACCCCAATATAGTGCTTCTGGAATAAGAAAATAAGGTTACAACTTGAAATACCTAGTGCAAGATCTAGACAAACTAGAAGAATTGAAATAAACACACTAAGCTAGATAACCCAACGACACTTTCTCTCTCTACGATATACTAACAGTTCCTATTTTTACGAGAGTGACTATACGCGCAACCTATGGACCCGCCGGACGGCGCCGATCAGGCGCGTCTAGAAGGCCAATCTGCTCCCAATAGTCCATCGAACAATAACAAGAAAGAAATTAATGGAAAGCTCTCATATGCAACCAAAGTCACCACCTCCACTCACTTGTCGGCACCCCCAAATCACCATGAAAGAGAAGCTATAATTGCCACACACACTACTCACAACGGGATGCCGGCGGTGCTATTTAAAGCGTCGGATTACTACGGAATCATGGCAGCTGAATGCAAGCTCACCATCGTTGGGAGATTTCTCAAGCCAAGACCTCAAATTGACCGAATTAGGTCAAAATTCAAGGAGTTGATTTCTTTGAAGGGATCTGCTAAGATATGGGTATACGATAATTTCAATGTATTCCTAGATTTCACTAATGAGGATAATTTTAATATGGTCTAGTACAGAAGAGTGATTGAGATTGAGGGGCAACAAATGTGGCTACAGAAGTGGTCTCCCGATTTCACACCAGAAGAAGACCTCCCAGTAGCACTGGTATGGGTTCTGCTTCCCGGGCTTCCTTTTTATATGCATACTTGGCAATATGTCAAACAAGTAGTTAGCTCTATTGACACACCACTAGAAATAGATTTAGCAACAAGGGGAAGAACTAGGCTGAGTATGGCTAAAGTTAGAACTGAGATTAATCTGCTGAAGCAACAACCCGAAACAGTCTGTGTGGGTCAGATTTATGAAGACGCACCACAAAAAGGTTTTGTTCAAAACCTAGAATACGAAGGCATTCCCAATTATTGCAGATTCTGTAGGAAGCTTGGCCATAATATGATTAATTGTAGAGTTTTGGAAAGGAAGGAACTTGCGGAAAGAAATGACAAGAAAATCAATAAAGAAAACGAAGAGCAGGTAGCAGACGCTACAAAAGTCTCTGAAGGCAATGAAAGAGGCGGGGAAGACAACACCAAAATAAAGGAAGGGGAGAAAAAAAGGAGACTAAACAGAAAGATAACAATTTTAGACTAGAGAACAAGGAGCAAAGTCAGACAAGCAACAATGGAACTAATGAGAATAAGGAGTTGCAAAATGTGTGTATAAATCACGAAGATGCAACAGGGAAAGGCAAGGACAAACAGAAAAGATTCCAACTATCAAAAAAAGAACTAGCAAGAAGAAGAAATCTGGATATCCAAAGAAGCTCCCTAAGAAAAAGTCCAAAGTGGTTTTTAAACCAATTCTAAATCCGTATAATTCCAGAAATAAGGGGGATAAGAATAAATTAAGAATTGCCATAGCAATAAAGGCGCAAGAACCAAATAACGAGCAAGAGGATGACAACAAAGAAGAAAGTTACGAGGCACACGACAACAATGAAACTGGGCCGACTTATGACAATCTTAACAAATATCAAGCTGTTTATAAAGAAATGGACAACACCATTAACAACAATTCTGACGAGGTTGTTCAAGAATCGACTAATATCCAAGATGCCAAGAAACAGGAAGCTCCTAACTGGAAGGAATATGCCAATGGATCTACTAGCGTACCATACGAAGTTAAGGCCATGCCAGGTATCAACTTGGTGGTAGACTTAAACCCTGAAATAGAACATGAACATATAAAAAAGAAGCAGGCAGGAAACAACCTGAGAAACATATCGAAGTCAACTCGCCAAATAGAGTCACGGTCGTGACTGCTGAAGATCAACATCACGATGATCAAAGGTGTATGGATGATGAGACTGGTTTCTCTTCTGTTCCAAGGGAAAGAAAAAGAAATAACAATAATGGAAAGAAGGCCAAAGACAAAGTTAACTTTCCTCCCGGAGGGAATTCAAATTAATTCCCTCTATTTTTTCATGGTAAGTGCTATTTTTTGGAATATCAGAGGAGTCAATACCAAGAAAGCCATTTCTAGGCTTAAAAAACTTATCAACATCAACAAAGTCAATTTGGTTGCCGTTATGGAACCTTTTGTTAACATGAATACGATCGAGAGGTATATGAAATTCTTTGAGTTTCAACACTGTATCTCCAATACCAATGGTCAAATATGGCTCATGTGGTCTAGGAACAATAAGACCAGTGTGATTGAGAATGGTGATCAACAAATTACTATCGGAATGCATAATGGGGCTGCTAACTGTAATCTTTTCCTAAATATTGTATATGCTAAATGCACTGTAGAAGAAAATAAGGATTTATGGAGTAGCTTAGAAAATATTCATTTGCAAGTTAACGGGCCATGGTGCATTGGAGGTGATTTCAATGTCATATTGGATCCCGATGAGAAGAAAGGAGGCCGACCTTATAGGATGTACAAAAGCCTTGACTTTTGCAGCTGTATGGATAATTGTGAGGTTATGAATTTGGGGTATATTGGTCCTAAGTTCACTTGGTGTAACAATTGGGAATCTCGAAGAAGAATTTGGAAGAGATTGGACCGGATCTTTGTTAATGATCATTGGTGCCAATTATTCCAGAATAATATGGTTAGGTATTTGGCAAAAACAGACTCGGATCATAGGCCTATTCTTCTCAAATGTCATAATAATACTCAGAGTGGGATTAAGTACTTTTGATTTCTGGATTTCTAGACAGAACAACCAGCCTTTAAGTAGTTGGTAGAAGAGGTGTGGAACACTCAAGTTCATGAGAATTCTATGTGGAGACTGCAACAAAAACTCAAAATTTTGAGTAGAAGATTAACTCAATGGTCCAAAGAGGAGATTATAAATGTATTTGATCAGGTTATAGATTGGGAAGCAAAGATGTAATACCTCGAGGAGCAGGATCTTAACAACAACATTGATCTCTCTAGAGAGGCACTAAATAAAGGCCATGCTGAATATGTTAAATGGATGGGAATGCAAGATGTTTTGTTAAAGCAAAAAGCCAAAGTTAAGTGGTTTGAAGACGGAGATTCCAATACTAGATATTTTCACAGTCTTATAAGAAATAGAATAAGGAAGCTCCAACTTCATAGAATCATGGATCACAGAAATAGATGGGTTGATGGTGATGAAAACATTGGCAAGGCTGCCGTTCATCATTTCCAGAATTTGTTCAACACCAGCCATCAATTCCAAGATCAAGACATTCTTAATTATATCCCTCAATGTATTACAGAAGAGGATAATACTTATCTCACTACTATCCCTGACATGGAAGAAATTACTGAGGTTGTTTTCATTTTGAGTGCTTCTAGCTCTGCTGGGCATGATGGTTATAACTTCACTTTCTTTCATAAATGCTGGAATATTATCAAGGATGATATTATAGACTTTGTGCAAGACTTCTTCAATGGGAAAAAGCTGACCAAGTTTTTTTCTCACACTTGCTTGGTTCTGTTAACTAAAGTGGAATCTCCAATCAATTTCTCAGAGCTTAGGCCTATTAGTTTGAGCAACTTCACAAGTAAGATTATTTTCAAGATTCTTTCTAGAAGTCTTAACCCCATGCTTGACAAACTCATATCTGATAATAAAAGTGGATTCATCAAAGGGAGATTGATTACAGAAAATATTTTACTTGCTCAAGAAATCGTCCAGAATGTTAATCAAAGTAACAGAGGAGGAAATGTGATTATTAAGCTCGACATGGCTAAAGCTTATGATAGAATGTCGTGAAGCTTCCTCATATCAGTGATGAGGAAATTCAATTTTTTCGAACAGTGGATAGATCTTATTTGGGGTCTAGTTAATAAAGTTTGGTACTCTATCATTATTAATGGTGTCAGAAAAAGTTTTTTCACTTCCTCACAAGGCCTTAATCAAGGTGATCCTTTATCTCCATCCTTGTTCATCATTGGAGCTGAAGTTCTTTCCAGATCACTTAACAACCTTACTCACCAGGAAAAGTTCACCCCTTTTACCATGGATCACAGAGGCCCCTATTATTAACCATTTAGCATATGCCGGCGATATTGTTATCTTTTGTAGAGGTAACACTGCCTCAATCAAAATTCATCAAAAAGCAGATTATGAGGTATGAGAAAGATTTTGGTCAAAAAGTCAATAACAACAAAAGTTTTTTCATCACCTCTCCAAACACTTCTGCCTACAGAATCAACAGAATCAGGGAAGCCTCAGGTTTTATTGATAAAAATTTTTCTTTTATATATCTTGGATGTCCTATTTATTATGGTAGGAAGAATGTTAGTTTGTTTGATGGTATGCTTGCTAAGATTGTTAAAAACCTTAATGGTTGGCAGAGTAAGTTGATGTCGACTGGAGGCAGAATTATTCTTATCAAACATGTCTTACAATCTATGCCCACCTACATTCTCTCTCCTATGAACCCTCCTAAAGGTACTATCAAGCTTATGGATAAATATTTTGCAAATTTCTTCTAGCGGTTTGTGGATGGTAATAACAAGTATCATTGGAGTTCTTGGCATAATATGTGCATACCCAAAGAATAGGGTGGTATTGGGATAAGGAGGATGGAAGATATTATTGAAACCTTCAACATGAAGAGGTGGTGGAGATTCAGAACTCACCCTTCATTATGGTCCAACTTTCTCAAATATAAATATTGCAAAAGATCCCACTTAGTGAGAAAAGTACCCATATCATCTGATTCTCATACATGGAAGCAATTGATGACGATTAAGGTCAAAGCAGAGGCCAATATCACATGGAATATTCAAGGTGGTAATTCAAGCTTCTGGTGGGATAATTAGACTGGTAATGGTCCATTAGCCAGCTAATATAGAGCCCTGGGAAATCTGTCAAACATCAAGTGAACAAGTTTTTACATAATGGAGCATGGGATACTGATAAGTTGAACCAAATCCTCTCTTCTCACCTAACTGATTGCATTATCAGTTTAGATATTGGTAACTGTTACAATAAGGACTTTCCTGTTTGGAATATCTCAGAAGATGGTCAGTACTATAATAAATTTGCCTGGCATTCTATCAGAATGTAAAGGCAGAAAAATGAGTTTATGAGTAAGGTTTGGCATAATTCTATTCCTTTTAAAACTTCTTTTATTACTTGGAGATTGTTTAAAATAAAATTACCTTTTGATGATACTGTAGGAAAGTTTGGTACTAACATTACCTCTAGATATTCTTGTTGTAACTCTGCACAGGTAGAAACTATGGAACATGTCTTCATGAATAGTGATGTTGCGATCTACATTTGGAATGAAATTGGCAATCCCCTGGGGATTAAGCATGAGTCTGACACTGTCATAGGAACATTCTAAAGATGGTGGGAAGAGAAGAACAATAACAGAGTGCATAAGCTAATCCTCCAAATTGCGCCTACTTCGATATACTGGGAAATCTGGAAAAAAAGAAATTCTTGTAGATACGACAGTCAAAAGAGATTTTAGTTGAATCACATGAAGCATCAAAGCATTTGGACTATCAAAGCGGCTATTTCAAAACAAATGCCTGGAATTGATGTTAATTTCCAATGGCCTATGCTAAGTAATAGAGTTGAGAAGCTAAAACTAGTTCATACCGAGAAGCAAGTCATGTGGCAACCTCCTTCAAGTGGCACCTCAAGGTATACACATATGGTAGTTATATTAATGAAAGTGGGAAAGCAGGAATTAGAGGCATCATCAGGGATAGCAAGGGCAATTTAATTATGGCCTTCTCTTTTCTGATTACTTGAGAAAGAAACAATATAGCTGAGGTAATTACAGCAGAGTTTGGAAGGAAATGGTGCAACCATTTGGGGTACACTAATTTTGCTCTTGAATTGGATTCTATGGTCATCGCCAATATGCTCACAAACAGGACTACTAACAATTTGAAGATCAAGATGGTCATAGACAGAACTATCAATATGATTGAGATTCCGAAAGTGACTATGAAGCACTGCTTTAGAGAGGGAAATCAAGTGGCAGATTCTTTAGCTAAACTGGCTACTACATCTAACCAGATCTTGCTCTGTCATACCTATCAGCAACTTCCTAAGATTGCTAAAGGCCCTTTCCTCTTAGATAAATGGCAGTTTCCAAGCATAAGATTTAAGTACGACAAATGCAATTTCTTTGTAAGCTAGGCTCTTGTATAGTAGTCTTTTCAGTTAGGAGGACATTGTATATATCTCCTATTGAATTTTTTGGTGATGGAATCACTATTGTTGTATTCTTCTAAGGTCAGGTTAAGCCTCCCTCATTGTGCTTTTTTTTGAAATACTACGCCATCCAGACTATGTCTGGGTAACTTTATATATATAAAAAAGAAATAAACACACTTGCTTGAATTGGTTAATACAGCTGTCTTTCACTTGCTTACATGAACTTGCTACTTGGTACTGTTCCTTAACGCTCTCTATTTGAATGCTTGAATCTTCAAGAAGATAATATATAGCTCATGTTAGAAGTAAGGTTAGTGATAAGAAGAAATAAATAAAGATCAAACTAACCCTAGAGAATAAAGAAAATAAAAATCTCTTCTGTTATTTTTTCCCAAAAATAAGGACTACTTCCTTACATCCTTGACCTAGTCTTTAGCAAGAGAGATTTACCACAATTCTCACACATTTTATAGGCTACTTTCTTATATCCTTGACCCAGTTTTCAACAAGAAAGATCTGCCACGATTCTCTCATATGTAGGAGGTTGATATGTCATTGCCAATGAAATAAGTGAATATCACGTGCGAAATTGAATCGTAAACCCGCTGAGATTTAGGGCAAGAAATTTGTACAAGAATAATTACCAGCACTAGGCTCTTTAATAGGAAACAATCACTTCGTATTACTATACATTTGTTAATCATCAAAACCATAATTTCTAATAATTTTTTTCTTTTTGATGATAACAAATAAATATACACCAAATCTTATATCAATCATGCCTGTGCCAAATAACTCACTTAATTAATTCACTTTCATGCATATTTCAATCTTCTCCCATTTGGCATTATTGAAAAAGCCGTTTCGGAAAAAAACCAAATTGATATCCTTAAAAGAGTGAAAATCTTATGGATATTGGGGCTACACATCAGACAATCATGTTCAGCAAGTTCAGCACTGTCAATTTAAGAATGCTAGCCATAAGAAGTGATAATAGTACAAATGGAAATTAGCAAGAGGCACATAAACATCAGTTATCAATATTAGAGGTAACACCATAAATCAACAAAAATCAACACGTGATTGTTAATTACAAGGCCACAAAAAAATCAAGACTGGATAGTAACTACCTAAGGGAATTGGATTTAAGGAAAATAGGGGTTCTGGCTAGGTTGAGGTGTATGGGCCGACTAGATTGGCTAAGAACTAGATGGCAGAAAATTTGCAACTAGAGCAGCTATATTCCTGGAGTTACGCTCTTGTTCTCTAGTCGGCTTTTCCTCTAACTTAGCATTTTGTGCTCCTAGCCTGGTAATCTCTGCAATCTGCATCTCTATCTATTGTTGCATAGCCAATGCCTACTTTTCAAGTTCTGCGGCTCTAGCGTTCCAAGCTACACTAGAAGGACCAGCACCAGAAACATGGTCACCCCTTATCTTATCATCATCAATAGCATAGTCACAACTCTTCAAAATATCTACCCCAAACTCATCCATTATATTTGCAGATTTCTACTTCTTCACAGGGACCCCAAACAAAGTGAGCAATAACATCGGACAGAAAGAACCCATAGGGTATAGAGTGCTCAATTTTGGACATGCCTGCAACTCCAGCAATGTGACTGGTCATCCACCAGACAGATTAATTTTCACCTTCTTGTTAAGAAAGTCCATGTAGTTCATACCGAGGGCATTTGATGTGAGACCCGTAAAGGAAATAATGAAAGGATTGAAAAAGTTGCAGAGTGGGCGGCTGGACAAATTTGCCAAGTTGGGCGGCTGTTGAATGATCAAATTTGATTGGTTGAGAGGTTGACAATTTTGCCTATAAATAGAGATGCTTCCCTCTTGTTTAACATACCAAAAATAAATAGAAGCTAAGTAGAAAGCAAAGCAGTGAGAGTAATCCACAGATTGTTGTCTGTGAGATAAATAGTGAGTGACAGTATTATTGTAGTGAGGTATTTTACAATAAAGAGTGTTATTTCTTTCGAATTTGTAGTAGTCTCTTGACACTACTAAGTTGTAATATTATAGTGATAATATTACTCCGCTCGGGTATTGTATTTTACCCTGTTAAAAGATTTGGTGTTATTGTTACTCTCTTGTGTTATTATTATTTGCCGTGGATATTATTCCTGGGAGAGATATATTTATTTAACCAACAACGTGGTATCAGAGCCATGATGAATAATAGCCCGTTATCTTTTCAGTACCCCCGTCTCACAAAAGATAATTATGAGAAATGGTGTCTACGTATGAAAGCCATTCTTGGCTCTCGGGATGTGTGGAAAATCGTAGACAGAGGGTATGCAAAACCCGATAATGAGGAAACTCTGTCTCAAAATGAAAAAGAGGTCTTGGCAAAGACGAGGTAGAATGATCAATAAGCCCTCACGCTCATCCAGCAATGTTTGGATGATGCCATGTTTGAGAAAATGGAAGATGCTACCACCTCAAAGGAAGCTTGCGGGATTTTACAAAATTCTCTTCAAGGAGTTGACAAAGTGAAGAAGGTAAAACTTCAAACTCTAAGGGCTGATTTTGATATTTTAAAAATGAAAGAATCCGAATGCATTTTGAATTATTGTTCAAAAGTGAAGGCTGTTGTAAATCAATTAAGAAGATATGGGGATGATATAGAAGATGTCCGTGTGGTAGAAAAGATCCTTCGCACTTTAACACCTAAATTTGATTTTGTGGTATGCGCTATTGAGGAGTCTAAAGATTTAGACTCTATGCTGGTAGAGCAATTGGAGGGCTCTTTACAGGCCCACGAAAAAAAGATCAAAAGGAGACAAGAAGTGCCATTAGAGCAACTTCTTAAAACTCAGGCATCCTTCAAGGATTATGGAGGTGAAAAGAGCTATCGATGGAATGGACGAGGACGAGGTCGTGGCGGTCGTGGGAGAGGAAGAAGTAATGGTAACAACTTCAACAATGAAGTTAAAATCCACCAGACATTCAGAGGTCGTGGTCGTGGTCGTGGACATAGAGGAGGAAGAGGACGTGGCTACTACCAAGTAAATAATGGAAAATGTATGACAAATCAAACATTGTAAATTTGGCCATTACTCTTGGGAATGTCGTAGCAATGTTGAAGAAAAAGCTAACCTTATTGACGACAAGAAAGAATAAGTTGAGTCAACGTTGTTGATGGCACTCAAGGAAGAAGACAAGGATGATTGCAGCTCGTGGTATTTGGACAATGGAGCAAGCAATCATATGTGTGGATGCAAAGAGAAGTTTGTGGAGATCAATAAAACAGTGAGAGGTAATGTGTCATTTTGAGATACCTCAAAGATTCAAATCGAAGGGATATGTACGATTCTGATCTCCTGTAAAAATGGTGACCACAAGTTAATTCAAAATGTTTGTTATGTCCCAAAATTAAAAATTAATATTTTGAGTTTGAGCCAACTTCTTGAAAAGGAATATGACATCCACATGAAAAATATGCATCTTTGGCTTAGAGATTCAAGTGGAATCTAATTCCTAAAGTGTATATGGCTAAGAATAGATTATTCTCTCTGAATCTTAAGACAATTGATGCAAAGTATTTGAAGGCTAATGTGCAAGATGAATCATGGTGTTGGCACATGCGATTTGGGCACTTGAATTTTGAAGCGCTCAAAACAATGAGAGAAAAGAACATGGTGCATGGGATACCATCAATCAGCCATCCCAATCAATTGTGTGAAGCTTGTCTTCTTGGAAAACATGCAAGGAGGAGTTTTCCAAAGGAGTCCATGTCAAGATCAACCAAACCGCTCCAGCTTGTTCACACTGATGTGTGTGGGCCAATCAATCCACCTTCCTTTGATAAAAGTAAATACTTTCTACTCTTCATTGATGACTTTAGTAGAAAGACTTGGGTTTATTTCTTGAACCAAAAATCTGAAACTTTTGCTGCTTTTAAAAAATTCAAAGTACTTGTAGAAAAAGAAAGTGACTATGAAATAAAAGGTTTAAGGTCCGATAGAGGAGGCGAATTCACTTCAAAAGAATTTAATGACTTTTGTCAATCTTATGGAATTCGTCATCCTCTAACGGTGCCTTATTCATCGCAATAAAATGGAGTTGCAGAGAGAAAGAATTGAACGATTTTTAATATGGCTAGATGTATGATAAAAGCTAAACGTATGCCCAAGGAATTTTGGACAGAAGCTGTATCTTGTGCAGTTTATTTGAACAACAGGTCTCCAACAAAGAATGTTAGAGATCAAACCCCTCAAGAAGCATGGAGTGGAAGAAATCCAAGTGTCAAGCACTTGAGAATCTTTGGGAGCATAGCCTATGCTCATGTGCCACATCAAGGGAGAGCGAAGCTTAACGATCGATGTGTCAAGCATATGTTTGTTGGCTATGATACGAGTTCAAAAGGCTACAAGATATACAACCCAAGTAGCGGCAAGATAGTGGTGAGTCGTGATGTTGAATTTGATGACGAATTGGCATGGAACTGGAAAGCTCAGGAAGAAACTTCATATGATTTTCTTCCATACTAGGCGGTGAAGAAGAATCAGAGACCGTGGAACTTGTGCAGGATACAACTCCACCTTCTTCTCCAACCAATGTTGCATCTCCTTCTTATCAAAAAAGTTCAAATGAGCAGTCACAAAGGACAAGGAGCATTCAAGAGCTCTATGATGGCACAGAAGAAGTTACTAATTTTAATTTTTTATATTGTCTCTTTGCTGATAGTGAACCAATGAACTTTGATGAAGTGTTACAGACAAAAGGTGGAGACAAGCCATGGAGGAGGAGATCAAGTCAATAGAGAAGAACAACACTTGGGAGTTAACAACTCTTCCCAAGGGTCATCGTGCAATTGGAGTAAAATGGGTATACAAGACAAAGAAGAATGTTGATGGAGATGTGGAGAGATATAAGGAATGACTTGTGGCTAAAGGCTAAAAGGAAAGGCAAGGCATTGACTATGAAGAAGTTTATGCACCTGTTGCCCGCATGGAGAATGATTCATTTGCTTATCTCTTTGGCGGCGCAAATGAAGTGGAAGATCCATCACTAGACGTCAAGTCAGCCTTTTTGAATGGCTATCTTGAAGAAGAAGTCTATGTTGAACAACCATTGTGCTTCGTGGTAAAAAACCATGAAGATAAAGTGTTGCAGTTGAAGAAAGCTTTATATGGATTAAAGCAAGCCCCACGAGCATGGAATAGTTGCATCAACAAGTATTTTCAAGACAATGGGTTTACTCGTTGTCTCCATGAATATGCTCTTTACCTTAAAGTTCATACAAATGAAGATATCTTGCTTGTTTGTCTTTATGTTGATGATCTTATTTTCACGGGTAATAACCCAAGTTTGTTTGAAACTTTTAAGAAAGATGTGTCTCGTGAGTTCGAGATGACAGACGTAGGGTTCATGTCATACTACCTGGGCCTAGAAGTGAAGCAGATGGAGGATGGAATTTTCATCTCTCAAGAAAGCTATACGAAGGAGATCTTGAAGAAGTTCAACATGCTCGATTGCAATCCCGTGAACACACCGATGGAGAGTGGGACAAAATTGTCCAAGTTTGATAAAGGAAAAAATATTGATCCCACATTTTTCAAAAGTCTTGTGGGAAGTTTGAGATACTTGACTTGTACCAGGCCAGACATACTCTTTGTAGTTGGAGTAGTAAGCCGCTTCATGGAAGCTCCTACCTCCACCCATTGGAAAGTCACTAGAAGAATTCTTCGTTACCTAAAAGGTACGATTGACTATGGGACATTTTATTCTTGTTCTAGTGATTTCAACCTTATGGGATTTTGTGATAGTGATTATGCAGGAGATATTGAAGATAGAAAAAGCACAACTGGTTTTGTGTTTTTCTTGGGTGACTCTGTTATTTCTCGGAGTTCAAAGAAACAGTCCATAGTTACTCTCTCGACTTGTGAAGCCGAATGTATAGCACCAACATCATGTACCTGTCATGCTATTTGGCTAAGAAGATTATTGAAGGAGCTCAATTTGCCACAAATTGAAGCTACAGATATTTGTATTGATAACAAATCTACACAGGCACTTGCCATGAATCCGGTGTATCACGATTGAAGCAAGCATATAGATACAATGTATCACTTCATCAGAGAATACATTGCCAAGAAGGAAGTCGAGCTCAAATATATGAAGTCTCATGACCAGGCTGCAGATATCTTCACAAAACCTCTCAAGTTCGAAGATTTTCATAGGTTGTGATCAAGACTTGGAATGATCAAGAAAATTCAAAATTAAGGGGGAGATTTGTGGGACTCGTAAAGGAAATAATGAAAGGATTGAAAAAGTTGCAGAGTGGGCGGCTGGACAAATTTGCCAAGTTGGGCGGCTGTTGAATGAGCAAATTTGATTCGTTGAGAGGTTGGCAGGTTTGCCTATAAATAGAGATTCTTCCCTCTATGTTTAACACACCAAAAATAAAGAGAAGCTAAGTAGAAAGCAAAGCAGTGGGAGTAATCCACAGATTGTTGTCTGTGAGAGAAATACTGAGTGGCAGTATTATTGTAGTGAGGTATTTTAAAATAAAGAGTGTTATTTCTTTCGAAGTTGTAGTAGTCTGTTGACACTACTAAGTTGTAATATTATAGTGGTAATATTGCTCCGCTCAGGTATTGTATTTTACCCCGTTAAAAGATTTGGTGTTATTATTACTCTCTTGTGTTATTATTATTTGCCGTGGATATTATTCCTGGGAGGGATATATTTATTTAACCAACATTTGCCTTATGCCTTCTTTCAGATTTGCTAGGTACATTCCTATGCACAAACTCAAACAACAGCTTATGTAAGAGAGCCATATCCCTTTTTAGCACCTTTCTTGGTTTCTTTTTTCTCTTTCCATGGTAATTGCTAGGTGATTCTCAAAGGAGTCACCCCTGCTTCTCTGTCTGGCCAAGATGCCCTAATATACTCACAGTACCATACATATGCACTCCTAGTTATCTCTCCCAGTTTCACATCACTAAATACAATATCAGTGCCATCCTGTCGTCATATTGCAGTGAATAAAGAATTCTACAAGCTCATGAGTGCAGGAGTATCTATCTTATCTCAGAAATAGATTTTTGCATCCTTGTTTCTCCGATTTTGTCACCAAATCTTTCATGCCAATGGAACTGGGGTAGTGACTGTTTTTCTTTTCATAATATTCGCTTTGCAGAAACCTCGTGCCACAATCATAATAATATCACAATAACCGCATGGCAGAAACCTCGTGCCATAACCTCTGTTCATATCTGAGAACCATATTCATGAATATATGCATATGAATAAGAGATAAGCATACATAATGCACTTGGACAGAGAAATTATCATGCATGAGTGTATGTATGTGTACACGAGATGATCTCTAGGTTGGGTGTATACCTATATGTACGTATGATTACGGACCAATATGTAGTACGTCATCCAAATAATCATCATGCCCAAATAAGTATCAAAAGCAAAATTATAGTCTTTAATGTGGATAAGGAACTCAAGTAGTCATATAATAATTTGAGACATAACACGAGAATAACAAGTATAGATATGTGTTCATAATATACGTGTAACTACGTTTAAATCAAGTATATCAATAATCTCGAGAATAACTCATCATGCTCAAAATAAGGTATCATTAACCTAAACATTGACTCTAGCATGGCTCATTATTCTCACGTAGTCATTCAATCAAATAAAATATATAACAAATAGAGCACACAACCAAACAAGGCATAAAATAATCTAGACTCTAGCCTGAACATGAATAACCATGTCATATGCATATATTCTCATCACCTCGCATATACATAACACCCGCATGTAGAAAATAATATCATTTATTAGGAAAAAATTCCCTAAAACCAAAGTTAGGCAAGACACTTACCTTATCTGACTAGTCTTCAACCTCAAATCTCGTCAAAACTGTTACACCCCATACATGAAAATTAAAGATTTGTGAGTTTGGTCTTAGCCCGGCCAACCGGCCCGCGATACATGGGGGGGGGGGGGGGGAGGGGATTAATCAATTATTAGGCTTGCGCCATCTATACCACCGGGTGGTGTAACTGGGGCGGGGTGAAGCATTTTGTATGTGGAGCGGCAGAATTTTCTAAGCATACATTCATGTTTCATGGTTATAGCAGTGTACGCCCATGGTGGCCTATCTACGGTATCTAGGTGAAACTTGTATAATGTTATGCCGTTTATTTACGCATGTTATCCATTTTACACACTCAGTATATCTTTCTTATTGATGCCCCTTTTCATTGGATGATGTGCTTATGTCCACGGGCACAAATAGACCCGGTGATGTCCCTCCTTAGTAGGGTGTTTGTTCAGTTGTTGGTCATGCACTCCACTTATTCGGAGTAGCTATTCCGAGGTCAATAGGTATCAAAATGCATGTTCTAGTTGTTTTAGGTACGGTGGGGCCCTGTCCCGACTAAGTTGTGTACATGTATTACGTTTTGAAACTCTTAGAGGCTTGCAGACTAGATTAGTGGTTGGGGATATGTAAAATATGGTTGTGACTCTGATGGAAACAGATGCATATGTGTATGTGTAAATTTATCAATGCTAAAGTCTCTTCCACAGTCAGAAGTGTACGTTTTAAATTCTGGCATTATTACGTGGAGGCCTTGTCGGCCCAGATTCTATGCTAAAAGGGGTCTAAGCATGGACATTGGTTCCCACGGGTCTTCGGGCGTCGTGTGCCGGTCGCACCTCCCAAGGTTGGGGTGTAACAAAAACGTTTCTCTATCCCTCCAATCACTCAATTCTAAGAAAAATATCATCCAAGAAAGTCAATAGTGCTATAGGAAGCGATCCCAATCCATAAAGCTTTGATCTTTGAAGAACCCTAAAATATTCAACAAAATTCAACCCGGGCCCGCATGCCTGAAACTCGAAACCAATACCAAATTTCGATAACTGATAACGTACTGAGTCTAAATATATAATTAGTTTCCAAATATGGATCCATATCAGTGGTCAAATACCCAAAATAAACTTTCTTAAAGTGTAGATAAAACCCCAAGATTTCCCTTTAAAATTCTATATTTTCGGTATTAAAGATCCATGTAGATTCTTAAAATATAATTACAAATAGGTAGAAATCACTTACCCTCTTGTCTTATATGAATATCTCCGTAAATAATCGTCCCTCTTCAAGTATAGGGTTAAACATATGAGAGAATGAGCTAAAATCCCTAAATGAGCACTTAAATACACTGTCCAGAGATACACATTATGATCACGACACAACCCCGCAATCACGAAGGCCAAACCTGCCTCTAGCTCCAGCTCCAGCTCCAGCTCTTTTTCGCGAATGCGAAGACCACCACACGGACGCAACCAGGAAACCCACTAAGCCTACACGAAAGCGAGAGTTCATCCACGAATGTGAAGGCCAACCTTCCGCCTAACTTCACATAATTGCAAATGTGATCTCCATAATGCAAATGCATAGCACCTACACGACTCATCGTGAATGCGACCATCCTGTCCATGAACGCATATAACAAAAGCCCCTCAGCCACAAATTACCATCCATGATCACGAGACATGCTCTGCGATCGCGATGAACTATTGACACTAGCAAATTTTGCAACTCCAAACATCACCAATATGATTAGAAACCACCTCGGATCACACCCGATCCCCTAGGAACCCATCCAATTATACCAACAAGTCCAAATACATTATCCAAACTTACAAAAGGCTCAAAATACCACAAAGAACATCAAAACCAATAATCAAAGATCAGGTCATTCTATTAATTTTCAAACATCCCAACTTCGATGAATGCGTCTGAATCACACTTGGATATTCCGGATCACAATTAAAATTTTGCACACAAGTTTCAATCAACAAAATGAATCTCTTCAAGGACTCAAAACCACAATAGGATTCCGTTAACACCAAAGTCAACTTCCGGTCAAACCTATGAACTCTCCAATTCTTCAAATTGTTAACTTTCGACAAATAGAGACAAAACCTTATAGGAACATCCAAATTCCTAATATACTCCCATGTCCAAAATCACCATACAAACCTATTGAAACCATCAAATTTTAATTCTGAGGTCATTTACTCAGAAGACAAACATTGGTTAACTCTTCCAACTTACAGCTTTTATAATGAGAATCATTCTTCAAAACCAATCTCGAACCTCTCGAAAATCAAAATAAATCATATACGCAAATCATAATACATCATATGATGCCACTCAAGGTTTCAAATCACAAAATAAAATGCTATAACTCAAAACGACCGGTCAAGTTGTCATACTCCCCCCCCAAACTTAAATATACGTTCATTCTCGAATACGAGAAGAGTCATTTCTAAGTTATCAAATCACTATATAAGCTTCTCATACACATACCCATGGGTGATCTCATGCCACCTCAAACCATATGAGCCCCCATTAACACAATTCTAACTGAAGATTCTTCCTTCAACCTTGGCCCATAAGATCTTGAACCAACTTTCACTATCTGAAGCTCCCTCCAAGATCTGGTTCTTGTACATATACATTGTATCAATCCCAAAAGGTGCATCAAGTCATAAACATACTTTCAAGGTGTAACCAACGATATATTCCATAGCTCACATACTCATAGCAATAACTGCTCATCACTAAACCTGGTACTGGTAATATATCGCATATCAAATAAAACTATGTTCTAAACCTTTGCAACACTGCTAACAACAAAATAAATATGTAGAAACTCATAACCACCCATCAAATCAATAGATCGTGGAGTTGTCTCGCCCAACAAGGACCATTGCCAATTTTGAGCTGACTATAACATTCTACTTCCAAACATACCTTATCTAAATCCGATTGTACTAATTCTAGGTCCAATAACCTCGTCTTACCCAGTACAATTTGCTCCACCGACAGGTCACAACAAATGCTACCTAGAACCTTATATGACAAATTCTGTGCACCAACAAGTAACAACTCGAATGTGACCAATAATGAAAAGAGAACCAAATAAGAGAACTACCCAACAAGTTCAACATATATAAAAACAAAATAATAACGCTATTAACCCATCCCATGTGGGAGAAACAAAACACCCGAGATAAGTACAAAGGAGTCGTATCCCAACATAACACCATTGAAGTGTGCAACTAGATCCCACATCATACTGTTGCACCATGTAACTTGATCCAACATAACATTGTTGTGATGAGCAACACGATCCAAATAAATCAATCCACATGGGAATACTCATTGAGCCATAATTTTCATACTCACCAAACACACATGTACCAACAACAACCATGTAAAGTTCATACACATAACCATGGGGAGGTGGATAGCATAATACACTACAGAAAGGTAAGCATGATTAAGGTGCAATAAGCAAATCAACATCTTATGAGTCATCTCGCTCGTATATCATCAGCAGGTCTAAACAAGACCACAATATGCTTATGAATAATGAAGTAGCCGCATAACCCATCACAGCATAAAAGAGTAATACATAAAATAAATCAGATCATGAATAAGATCAATTCTACCCGATGAAACACCCATAGTAAATGCTATGCTGAGTAAGCAAATCAAATCTAGTGTAGAATACACATTCTCACTAGGCCTAAAAATAGGCCCCTAAACCGGTGCAAACCATTCTGAAATAGGTAAATAGCCTTCCAAAAGTCCACAGTGACCATATCCATAATTCATACAATTAATTGTCTAACCCTTAACACACTTTCACAGTCTGTAACCAAAGGGATAGTTTGTCTTTAAGAAGATCCAATCTCTAAATCTCATTAATACAAGAATCCCCATACACATATCTAAGTCCCACAATTAAATGACAGCCACATCATGCATACACAATCACCTTATTAGAAATACTCCCATAAATCCTCCTCATTGGGTAGCAAAAAATGAACATCGATGGTTACTAACCATGCAACTTCTGTAGTATTAGCCAAGCATATGCAAATCAATACACAATGCGTCTTCTATAACACACACCCTTCTCGGGAGACACAAAATAGTGCTAGCATTCTCTTAAACATCTGAAATCTCTTAGGATGTCTAGAACTCATGACCTTTCTTTCGAAATCGAATTGCATCCTTGTCCATTCAATCTCAATCCCACATGGCTCACCACATCTAACATGCTACAATATGAAAATACAAGAATTCTGTTATCAACCTGAATCAAAAGTAGGATGGTCCTCTTCCTCAACACTCTATCAACCAGAAACTTGCCACTCAACTCAATTAAGGAGAGAATCATAACACTTAACAAATTTTTCATACCCGTTGAAGAAATTATCCTCAAGTAGTGATCAAAACCATCATGAACTCTTTGAAACCTATTTCTACATAACCAAGCTATCAGAATTGAATCCCTCTAAATCAACCAAGCCTCGCAGGGCACCAAACCCAAAAGTACCTCAAACCGAAATGCTCGCCCAAATAGACCTTCAATGAATCTGAAGTTGTTCCTTTCATCTCTCTAATACTGCAATATAGAATCAATAATGATACAGAAATACTAGAAGTCTTGGTACCATCCAATGCAGATCTACAATCTTTAGCCACACAACGAAATCCGGTAAATCGTTAAGTACCACCTCCTGAAACTTAAACCCAACAAAACCTTTCTTAAGAGTCATCCACTATGCTCTAATCTTGAATACATATCCAAATATGCCAAACGAATAGTGCTCCGTTAGCACATGAATACTCCAAAAAGAAGCAACCTCGTCCTTGAGCAACAGAGTGAACCCTTTTCCCTCGAATGCTACCTCCACAATGAATATCATCTAGAGTTATTCCACAATCTCCATATATCAATAAAGTATAGTACATCATGCACCTAGCAAATTCCTTGCTCAAATCCTTCTTGATGCCATCCTTCTCAAATCATAGCTAATCCACAAGCACATCCTAGTCCACGAACTATAATAACACATGCCTATATGACCTAATTATCAATTGTAGACTCCCACACTTAGTTTGAAGCCACAAACACATCATCTGATAACCTACTCCTTCTTAACTGCCATGATCTCGCGCTATTATCTAGCTGAATCTCCTCATAATCTCATGCAGTACTAGTCATCACACCTTCCAAATCATTTGCCGAGTGCATACTCATCCTCGTAACAATCGAGGCAACTTCCTCAAGCTCTCCGAAATAGTAGTACATGCATTCTACTAGATAAAAGCAAAACTCTCCATAGAAGCCTCATAAGAATCACATTATCTCAAACCTTCTCGTAGGTGATAACCCCTATGGTATCTTCATATCGACATATTTCAATGACCCTACCATGGTCACAACCATTATGCAATCACTTAATCTTTCCGAGTCTACACGCGTCAACAAGATAAGAGATTCCACTTCATTCCACAGATGAACCACTGAAAGATCCACTAACACGTCCATATCTTAAGACCATACAATATATCGAGACTATAACCAAGCATCCAAGCCCTTCACATCCCAAGCAAATCCTTCTCATCACATCCAAACCATATAAGTGTAAACCTCAATCACATAGTTCTCATCACATAGCTATCTTGCCATTCACTGAGCCATCAGTCCTAACTTTAGGGACACTCCTGGATGTAATAGTCCAAAGGCATATACCCACACAACTGAATCTGTCGAGCCCAACCTGTGGTCAGACCTGACCTCAAGTACTCTAGATTGGTTTGTCCCGCAAAATTGGAAAACATTTCGCACCCCATCCACGACATCACAGGCCATCGGTGCACAACTAATACCGAGTACTCAACATCACATACGAATCGAACAGAAAGAATCCGAAGATTTAGGCTTCAAGCTGAAACAAAGCCTCACGATAAAGAAAGAAAGAAAGAAAGAAGAGAAAGTTTCCTATATGCCTTGCAGTCTCTCGAAGATAAGTATGGATGTTATCTTACCGATTCACAAGCCCCTGCTAGATACTTGCTTATGACTCGTAGAACCTATGAACCTAGAGTTCTGATACCAACTTGTCATGACCCAAAATCACATTAAGTCATGATGGCACATAACCCCAATATACTAGGTAAGAAAAAAACCAAATAATACAACTCGAATGAAAGATCACCAATAATCAATAAATAAGATGGTGGAAAATTCATACAAGTATCCCAAGGACTGGTAGTATAAGTCATGAGCTACTAAGATTCAGATTTGCAATTGTGGTATGAAGAAAATATAATATATGTTTGAATGTAGATAAACATAAGTATAAATCCTAAATACTATGAACAAATGGTAGCTTGTATCTAGAACGCAGGTACATCTTCAATGCAAGCCTTTGTTGTCCACAACAGCTCAGTCCCAAGATCTGCACTCAGGGTGCAGAAGTGTAGTATGAGTACAACCGACCCCATGTACTCAATAAGTATCTTGACTAACCTTAGTGAATTAGTGACGAGAATTTTAAGTCAAAAGATACTCATTTTATATAATATGTGTAGCTCAATAACATGTATAATACAACGAAGTATCCAAAGAAGTAGTCATAGAACAACAAATATCAATAATAAAGGTGTACAACTGAAGTAGAGGTAATAAGCATGCTTTTCCAATTAAATAGGCCAATGAAAATACAACTTGCACCAATTTCGGATATCAATAAATATGCACCAAAAAGGCATTTACTCGAATACTTCCATATGAATATAAAGTGTCTATAGCTGATAGTGATCCAATTTCATAGAAATTTTCAAATGGCATGTTTATGAAAACATTTACATGAGCTCAATATGTAAACGTAGGATGATAATTCTTTTTTTACATCAATCTGACACTCTCCAAGTGTCTAACAACTCACTAACAAGTCTCATGCATATATATATATATATATATATATATATATATATATATATATATATATATATATGTATATGCGTGAATAATGCATGTAAATACATGAACATGCACAAAGGATCACTTGAATAGACAACCTTCTACCTTTATGCTAAATAACTCATCACATAGGATCCCACATCACAATCAACTAGATACCCATCGGTTTCTCATGATCTGCATATGCCATTAAGAAATAACATGAGAGATAGATCCTAGTGGCATGGATTGTCACACCCCGACCTCGGGGAAGCACAACCAGCGCCGAGATAACCCGGTCAAGCAAGCCTACTAGATGCTTTCTACCTGAACTTGCCCATGAATAAAGTGAATACATATTTCATTAATTAGACCATGAGAAGATCATGTGTGCAACACCAATTTATTACCATTAGTTACATAATTTATAAGTCTCAAAATACATACACTTTCATAGTTTGAAGTGGAACAAGTGATTCAAATACAACATTACTAGTTTGACTTTTCCAGCACCAATATACAACCCACAAAATGTCTATGTAGCCTGTAATAGATACAAAAGAGTACTATGATAGTGCAGGCAACAAGGCCCCGGCTATACCTCAAAACATAATACACAAGGGACAAAAGATATACTACCCCGAAATGAAATGGGGCTCACCAAGTTAGTTGGGAGGAGGGTGTACCGTTATCACTGATCAATGCCGCTTGCTGTGGAACCACTTGCATCAATTAAATATGCAGCGCCCCCGACAAAAGGGACATTAGTACATATGGAATAGTACTAGTATGTAATACTAAACACCCTCTTAATAGAACGAGTAACAATACAATGAGAAACAATTATAGGATCAAAATGAAAGCTTTAAACAATACGAAAGCATCAAGTTAGGAGCAAGACAAGCTTTCAAGTAACTTTCATTATTTAGGTTGGGAGATCTTTAGTACCGATATACCACCATGTATTTAGCACGGATTCTGATCACGAGCCGATCAGCTAGGCCATCTCACCCAAAGACATCCAGTTACAATCATAATCGCAATCTCAATCACTATCTCAATCACAATCTCAAGCACAATCACCACCATGTGTGCGGCATGACTTTCGATCTCGACCCGATCGGATAGACCGTCTCACCACAATGCCGTATGAATCGACATCACCCTTCGTTAGCAATCGTCTCATCCCATTTAAGGGGAATAATATCATCCCAAATAAGGGGAATAATCACAATCCACTCCTACACCGGCATGTGTAATTTCGGGGTTACGTTATTTTAACCTACCCTTCTTCGATGACTAATGTTACTCCCAAATGTTTATTATATAAAGGACTTTCAGCTCCTTTCATAGTCTTTACTCATCTTTTCATTTCATTGGCACTAGTGGCCACAAATGTAATATCATTCTTGGCACGTCAGCCGTATTTCCTATTTCATGTTCACCCCTTTCACTTTCAAATGTCATCATGGATTATTAACAACAAAGCATCTCTAACCACGACTTTTAGTACACATATGAGCAAATAAGAGTCAGGCACATTGAGTTTTCTTTCATAATTTGGCATAATAACTAGCAGTTGGGACATAATTGAATTCATAATATTCCGACACATGGATATATTTGAATACATTCTCGAAGGATAACACAATATGATAAGAGCATTCGGAACACATTTTGAACATATATCTTTCGACACCAAGTTTATTCGGAATAGTCAAATTTATAAGAAACAACTCGGAACATGAGACATAAGAGCTTGAGCCAATCATAATTACAACTTACGGGGGCATAATGGGCTTCGATTCTACAAGAGGAGTTTAGCCAATATACCTCGCTTTGAGCTCCCTAAGTATTACAATGATCCAGAAATCCTAGCAACCTCAATCTATTTAGAAACATAACAAAATTGAATCATAATTAGGAAGATACTTGGGGGTTCATCTCATTTGAGTATTTTATCAAATACTAGTGTACATTATGATTACAAGGTTCTACTATGGTGGATTCCTTCATCCCACAACCCAATGTTTACCCATTTGAACTGAACAACCTTCCCATAAAGCTTGATGGTACATGCATACATAAATAACACCCTCATACCCAATAATCACACTCCCCTTTACCCATCTTCTACCCCAAATTCGAAATTGAATACTAGGGCTAGAACCTTACCTCTTTAGAAGACAACTTTGCAAGTTTTCCTGGTGAATTCTCCAAGACTTGAGCAAGGATTAATGAACAATTGCTTAGGGATTCCTCCTCTCACTCTAGACCACTTTTCTCTCTCTAAAATATTAGTTTGAACCTTCTAAAATGACCCCCAAGGATGTTTTATAAGAATGGGGTCGGGTATAATTTTCCAAAACTTAAACTTAAGAAGCCAGGATAGCGATCGCAGATAGTACATCAAAATGACTATGCGGCCCGCAAAGGGGACAGCAGAAATGACCCCAAGAACTGGGCAGGCCTGGACATGTCTGCGACTGATCTGCAGTCCGCAGATCAGTTCTACAGTCGCATAATGGACCGTAGAACCTTCTTCCGAAATTTCTCTTGCTGGTTCTGCGATGGATGTGTTGCCCACAAAACGATTATGCGGTCACATAATTGACAGCAAAACGACCTCCAAAATTGGCCATTTTTCTGCTTCACTCCATGGCGGATCTACGGTCAGCGGAGTAGTTCTGTGGTCGCATAATGGACCGCAGAAATGCCCTGTTCGGCAATAATTTTTCTTCAACTCTCTAATGCACTGTTCAACCCAAAAGGTCCGTACAAAATTTCTAAAATCCTCAATCACGTTACTCTACCTCGGCGTCACAAAACCTCGAGTTCTAGGTGAAATTTTACAGGGCCTTACATGGATCCATATCAATATATGGCCTGACTGAAGCTTCATGCCATAATAATACCACATCACAGTCACCGCACGACAAAGACCTCGTAGCAAATCAATATCACATCACAATCATCGCACGACAAAGATCTCTTGCTAGAATCGTACCAATATCATAATAACCGCATGACAAAAATGTCATGCCATAACCTCTGTCCATATACGAGAGCCATATATAGGTATATGTGCACATGAATAAGAGATAAGCATATATAATGCACATGGACAGAGAAACAACCATGCATGGGTGTGTGCATGTGTAGAAGGATGATCCTTAGGTAGGATGTATGTCTATATGTATGTATGTATGTATGACTACGAACCCAATATGTATGACATCATCCAAATAATCATCATGCTCAAATAATAATCAAAAGCCAAATCATAGTCTTTAAGCTAGGTAAGGAAACTTAAGTAGTCATAAAACAATTTGAGGGATACCACAAGAATAACAAATATGGATGTGTGTTCATAATATATGTGTAACTATGTCTAAATCAAGTATATCAATCATATCAATAATGGCTCATCATGCTCAAAATAAGGTATTATTAACATAAACATTAACTCTAGCATGGCTAATTGTTCTCACGTAGTCATTCAATCAAGTAAAACATAAAACAAGTAGAACATACAGCCAAACAAGGCATAAAGTAATCTAGAATCTAACTGGAGAATGAACCATGACACATGCGTATACGCTCATCAACTCGCATATATATCACCCCCACATGTAGCAAACAATATCATTTATTAGGAAATATTCATTCCAACCAACTGTATTAAATAAGAAAACTGAACAGGTATATGACAGTATGATAATGAAAAAAAAATGGAAATGATACAATGAAGAAATATAACAAGAATAGCTGCACCAAACTAAGGCAATTAAGACAACGCGGAAGAAGACACATAATAAGAATACCAAGGAAGCAATGCAAACAAAACACAAGTGATGTAATGAAAGGTATCAACAAGAACCACTACCGAGTGTAACGACCCAGCCGGTCGTTTTGAGTATTTGCATTGTCGTTCATCTATTTGAAGTCTTGAGCAGCATCGTATGATGTATTATGACTTGTGTGAATCGTTGATTTTTGTTTTCAGGTTATTCAAAATTGATTTGGAAGAATGAATTTCATGATTGAAGATGTAAAGTTGGAAGAGTTGACCAAGTTTGACTTTTTAGTATTTGACCTTGGTTCGGAGTTTTGATGGTTATGTTAGGTTCGGATGGTGATTTTGGACTCGGACGTATGCCCAGATTTGCATTTGGATATTTTTAGAAGGTTTCGGCACTAATTGGCGAAAGTTGAAAATTTCATAAGTTTGGCCGAGAGTTGACTTGAGGATATCAGATTCGGATTGTGGTTCCGAGAATTAGAATAGCTTTGTTATGTCATTTGGTACTTGTTCAAAATTTGAGATTTGATATGGTTCGACACGAGTTTTTGGAAGTTGAAAGTTCAAAAGTTCATTAAGTTCGATTTGGGGCGCGATTCGTGGTTTTGATGTTGTTATGCATGATTTGAGGCCTAGAGTAGGTTTGTGTTATGTTATGGGACTTGTTGGAATATTCGGATGGGGTCCCGAGGGGCTCGAGCATGATTCAGATCGGTTGCGGACCATTTTATCTCATATTGCATTACTGGTTTCTGCTAAAGACTGGTGCACCAAATGGTCTACGTGATCGTGAAGCAGGTGATGCGATCGCGTAGAGAAAATATTGGAGCTGGGCAGTTCCTTAATCGCAGTTGCAATTGGATGGCTGCGCTTACATAGTTTGTTGCTGGATACAGTACACATTCGCATAATTGAGGCGAGAAGCTGGGAGCTGGAAATTCTTTAACGCGTTCGCATAAGTTGGGAAGCGTTCGCGAAGGTTGGGAGCCTGTGTGCTTCGCGTTCGCATGGGTAATCTCGCGATCGCGTAGAGTTTTGTTGGAGGCAGTGTAGTTTGTTCTTCACGATCGTGAAGTTTGTTCCGCGATCACATAGAGTAATTCTGGGGCAATGCATATTTTCTTCTTCGCGATCGCGATGGTATTCCCGCTATCACGATTTATTAATTTGTCCAGTGATTATAAGAACTCTATTTTTGGGGGTTTCAACCATTTTAAAATATTTAGAGCTTTGGAGCTCGGATTAAAGTGAATTTTGAGGCGATTTTCACCGTATGGATTGAGGTAAGTTTTCTCTAGTCAGTTTTGATTATATTTCATGAATCTATACTCGTTTTTGGCATTCGATTGATGATTTCAAAATAGAAATTGGGATTTTTTGTCTAAAGTTTCATAGAGTGAATTTTTGAGTTTTGAGCATCGACTCGGAGTCGAATTTGAGTGAAAGTAGTATGGCTCGACTTGCAATTGAATGGGTTGTCGGATTTTGTGAGTTTTATCAAGTTCCGAGGTGCGGGCCCGGGTTTGACTTTTTGGTTGACTTTGGGCTTTTGATTAAAGATTCGACCTTTATCAATTGGATTTGTTTCCTTGGCATTATTTGATGTTCTTGTGTTGCTTTTGGCTAGTTGCGAGCCGTTTAGAGGTCGGTACGTGCAGGATCGCATTTCTAAAATATTGTGTGGGTTTATCGGCATTGTATTTGGCTTGTTCGAGGTAAGTAACACTTCTAAACTTGGTGCTGAGGGTATGAACCCTTGAATGTACGTGACATGTGTTTGGTGTTGAGGTGATGCACATGCTAGGTGATGGGCGTGTGGGCGTGCACCATGTGAATTATGATTCAGTTGTTTCTGTGGTACTGTGTAGTTACCTAATCTTGTTATCCAAGAGATTTCTACGTGTTAGAGTAATTGAGGAATGATCCATGTTAGAAATCATGTTTAGGTTATATGCTTATTCAGTTGGGACCTACTGAGGTCATTTCAGCTGTTGAGTTATTTGCTTAAATTACATTTACATACTCAGTCATATTCATTTATTTATATTTCATATCTTATTCTCCACAACAAGTGTTATTGATTCATGATGGGATCGGGCTGCACGCCGTAGCTGGTATTATTGATTCATGATGGGATCGGCCTACACGCCGCAACAGGTATTATTGATTCATGATGGGATCGGCCTACACACTACATCAGGAATTATTGATTCATTTTGGGATCAGGCTGCACGCCACAGCATGTTATATTAGCGCTTGGGCAGGATCCACCCCTCCACAGTGTCCACACCCACAGTGATCGCAGGTTATATTAATTCATGATGGGATCGGGCTGCGCGCCATAGCAGGTACCGTACAGTGTTGAGTGACTGAGTGTGTTGATTGATTGAGCGTGATGAGTGGGAGTGTGAGACAGTGAGATTGAGTACTCTAAGAGTGTGAGTACATGAGTTCATCACTGTGATGCATTGCATTGCCATGTATACTTGACACACAGGCATATAGATGCATTCCCTCATGTTACATGGTTTTGTGACATTTATGACTTCACATGCGCATTGACATGTAGGCATAGAGACGTACTTCCTCATGCTATCTGAGATTTGAAACATCTTATCTATTGTTCAATGTTATGTTTTGGGAAAAATCATAGATTTCTGACCTACTCATATTTTGGTGATTTCGGTGAATGATTTGGGTTCTACTATTATACTTTAGAAACATGCCTATTTTTCTGTAACTGTGAACGAGCTGAGAATCATATCTTTGAGTTGCTTCTTGTACTACTTTTATTATATCGTTACGAGTTGATGTTGGTTATTGGTGCTGGAATCTGACCGTTGTTCAAGCTCGTCACTGCTTTTAACCTAAGGTTAGATTTGTCACTTATTGAGTACACGGGGTCGGTTGTACTCATACTACACTTTTGCACCTTGCATGCAGATTTTGGTCGCTGATATTTCTGTGTATGGAGGGAGCTGGAATTTAAGATGTACCCGCGTTCCGATCATAGCTGCCTCTTATTCTTGGTAGCTTTAGGAATTTTAATCTGTTCTTGTATATTTCAAACAGATGATGTATTTATTTCATACCAGCTTTGTAAACTCTAAGTCTTAGAAGCTCATGATTTGTACTACTAGTCCTTGGGAATTCTTTGTATAAAAGTTCAGTTGTATTATCATTACTTCTCTTAACGAATTTCATTGGAATTGGTTTATTGCTAATTGGATTACCTAGCGGGTTGAGTTAGGTACCCTCACGGCTAGTGCGATTTTGGGTCGTGACACCTAGGTACCGCCTCGTAGTATCATTTCACAAATCAAATCACAATCTTTCCTTATATCACCGCGGGAGCCTTGCATTTAGTTTTGAAAATAATTTTCCCGAAATAGCTACTCGCGTTTTAGCCCACCTTATCACACCGCATGGCTTCAAGTAGTTCCCCTACTAGCAACACGCGTATCAAGCCCACCTTATCTCACCGCATGCGTTTCAACCCCAATCCTTATATCACCGCATGCGTATATATATCACAACATATCACAAATCGCACCTCAAGTTCCCAATATCACAACTTGCCAAAGAAGTCAACAATAATAGTGTTTCCAAAATAAATAGCCCATGGCTATTCACAAGAGTCTCAACAATAGCAACCAAAAGTTAATAACTCAACAAAATGGTATTTCAACAACTTTACAACTTTGACTCAAAGTAAGTCACGACCTTCATAACTTCTACACCAAAATTCAACAGTAAGGTATTTCAAGCATAACAACTTCAAGTAAAGGAACTCAACGGTTAAATAAAACAATACTTCAACTAGGCATGTAAAGACAATTAGCAAGTAAGAGATAAGACAAGTATTAACAATGTCAAGTTAAGCATGTGAAGATAGACTAATGATGATGAATATAACATGTTATGGAAACTCAATTTAAATGCATGGAAAGAATCTTTATAGCTAAAATTGGTCAATTACAATATTTAGCCCATGTACACACTCGTCACCTTGCGTACACGACATTCACGTATCACAATTAACACAAAACAACACCAATCCTAAGGGATAATTCTCCCACAAAAAGTTAGGCAAGAAACTTACCTCAAAATACGCTAACTCAATCCACTAGTAAGCCTTTACCACAATAATCCAATTCCGAACGGCTCGAATCTAGCCAATACATCTTCATACCATAAATACAAACTATAGGAAGCTATTCTGAAAAATAAAGTTGCATTCTTTAAAGAGAAATAAAAAGTCAACTTAAAAAGTCAACCCCGGGCTCGCATCTCGGAACCCGATCAAAATTATAAAATCCGAACACCTATTCGATAACGAGTTCAACCATAAAAGAATTACTCAAATCCGAATTCAAATTGCCTTTCAAATCCCCAAATTTTGGTCTAAGAAGTTTCACAATTGTTCCCCAAAGTTTCCAACTCAAATCAATAATCAAATGACAAAAATAATGATGGATTCATGTATAATAGCCAAATCCGTGTTAGAATCATTTACCTGATGATTTTCTTGAAAATCCCTCAAAACATTGCCACAAACCGAGCTCTCTAGGTTCATAAGATGAAAAATGAGATAAAACCCTATTTTTGGAATTTTAACACTGTTGCCCAGATGTCCTCTTTCGCCATCGCGGACAAAGACTTGCGATCGCGTAGAACAATACTTCCCATCTCAATAAAACCTTTTTCACGATCGCGTGAAGCCAGTCACGAACGTGATGAGAAGCTTCCTCAACCTACGCGATCGCGTCCCAGGCCACGCGAACACGATGAACAGCGCGTGCCTCAGCCCTAGCCTCACCTTCCTTATACGCGAATGCGATAGACCTCTCGCGTTCGCGATGCCCAAGTTTAGCAAACTTCGTGATTGCACCTTTGACTTTGCGAACGCAAAGAGAACAATCCCAATATGATACGAACTCGTTCAAGAGCTAGGGCTTGATACGAAGAATCCCAATATGATATGAACAATCCCAATATGGTCGTGGGAGAACCTTCGCGAACTCGTAGAAGGAAACCAGAACAGAAAACCAGCAGTCCTAATTCAAGAGCAACTCAACCCAAAACACGCGGGGCCTCCAGGACCCCCGTCCGAACATACCAACAAGTCCTAAAATATGATACGAACTCGCTCGAAATCTCAAATCACATCAAACAACAATTAAACCACGAATCTCACATCGATTCAAGCCTAATGAACTTATGATCTTCTATCTTAAAACACCAATGCCGAAACATACACAACCAACTCGAATTGACCTCAAATTTTGAACACAAGTCATAAACGACATGACGTACCCATTCTGACTTCTGGAATTAGAATCCGATCCTGATATCAATAAAGTCAACTCTCGGTCAAACTTCTCAACCTTCAACTTTCTAACTTTCGCCAATTTAAGCCGAAACGACCTACGGACCTCCAAATAAATATCTGGACACGCTCTTAAGTCCACAATCACCATACAGAGCTATCGGAACCATCAAAACTCTATTCCGGGGTCGTTTACAGAAATGCAAAACTACGGTCAATTCTTTCAACTTATACTTCCAACTTTGGGACTAAGTGTCCTATTTCACTTCGAAACTTACCCGAACCAAAAACCAAACACCCTGGCAAGTCACACAACCACAATATAACATAGAGGAGGCAGTAAATAGAGGAACATGGCTAAAATACTCAAAATGACCGGCCAGGTCGTTACATCCTCCCCCTCTGAAAACAAACGTTCGTCCTTGAATGAGTATAGAGACATACCTGAAGTGGTGAAAAGATGAGGATAATATCTATGCATATCATGCTTGTTCTCCCAAGTCACCTCCTCGACTGGTCGACCCCTCCATTGAACCTTCACTGACGCAATGCTTTTTGACCTCAACTTTCGGACTTGCCTGTCCAAGATGGCCACCGGCTTCTCAACATAAGACAAATCCTTGTCCAATTAGACTGTGCTGAAATCCAACACATGGGATGGATCACCGTAATGCTTCTAGAGCATAGAAACATGGAATACCAGATGAACTGCAGCTAAACTAGGTGGCAATACAAGCTTGTAGGTTACCTCACCAATCCTCTCACGAATCTCATAAGGTCCGATATACCTAGGGCTCAACTTGCCCTTCTTCCCGAACCTCATAACACCCTTTATGGGTGAAACCCGGAGCAAGACCCGCTCTCCAACCATGAATACAATATCGTGAACCTTCCGATCCACATAACTCTTTTGTCTAGATTGGGCGGTACAAAGCCGATCCTGAATCAACTTAACCTTTTTCAAAGCATCCTGAACCAAGTTAGTACCCAATTGCTTTGCCTCACCCGGCTCGAATTAACCCAACAGAGATCGACACTTCCTCCCATATAAGGACTCATACGGAGCCATTTGAATACTCGATTGGTAGCTGTTGTTGTAGGAAAACTCTGCAAGCGGTAAGAACTGATCCCATGAACCCCCAGACTCCATAACACAGGCACGAAGCATATCCTCCAATATCTGAATAGTGCGCTCGGACTGTCCATCTGTTTGAGGGTGGAATGTTGTACTCAACCCAACCCGTATGCCCAATTCATACTGTATGGCTTTCTAGAAGCGCGATGTAAACTGCGTACCCTGGTCAGAGATGATGGATACTGGCACGCCATGGAGTCAGACAATCTTGCGAATATAGACCTGAGTCAGTTGCTCTAAAGAATAAGTAGTCACCACTAAAATTAAATGAGCCGACTTGGTCAACTTATCCACAATCACCCATACTGCGTCAAACTTCTTCTGAGTCCGTGGGGGCCCAACAACAAAATTCATGGTAACTCGCTCCCATTTCCACTTGGGAATCTCAAGCCTCTAAAGCAACCCACCTTGTCTTTGGTGCTCGTACTTCACCTGCTAACAATTTAGGCACCACGCTATATGCTCCACTATGTCTTTCTTCATCCTCCTCCACCAATAGTGCTGCCTCAAGTTCTGATACATCTTAGCGGAACCCTAAAGAATCAACTCACACAAACCATTCACATTGGGCAAACATAGCCGGCCTTGCATCCGTAACACACCGTCATCCCCAATAGTAACCTCCTTGGCATTGATGTGCTGAACCGTATCCTTAAGGAAAAGCAAATTGGGGTCGTCATACTGATGCTCTATGATATAATCATATAGAGAAGATCGAGAAACCACATAAGCTAGAACTCGACTCAGCTCCAAAATATCCAATCTAACAAACTGGTTGGCCAAGGCCTGAATATCCAATGCTGATGGCCTCTCCATTGCCGATAGATATGCTAGACTGCCCAAGGTCTCCGTCTTTCAACTCAAGTCATCGGCCGCCACATTCACCTTCCCGGGATGATATAGAATGGTGATATCATAGCCCTTAAGCAATTTTAACCACCTCCGCTGCCGCAAGTTGGGATCCTTCTATTTGAACAGATGCTGTAGGCTCCGGTGGTTGGTATAGACTTCACAAGGGACACCGTACAAACAGTGCCACCAAAGCTTTAAGGCATGAACAATAGCTTCTAATTCCAGGTCGTGGATAGGATAATAATTCTTGTGAACCTTCAGCTGTCTAGACAAGTAGGCAATCACCCTACCGTCTTGCATCAATACTGCACTGAGGACAACAGGTGACGCATCACAGTACACAGTGTAAGACCCCAAACCCGTAGGCAACAGCAACACTGGGGCTGAAGTCAAAGCAGTCTTGAGCTTTTGAAAGCTCTCCTCACACTCCTCGGTCCATCTGAACGGAGCACCCTTTTGGGTTAATCTGGTCATAAGTGCAGCAGTAGATGAGAAATCCTATACAAAACGATGGTAATACCCTGCCAAACCAAGAAAACTCCGGATATCAGTTGCTGAAGATGGTCTGGGCCAACTCTACACCGCTTCAATCTTCTTCGGATCTACCTTGATCCCCTCACTCGACACCACTTAACCCAAAAATGCTACAGAATCAAGATACAATTCACACTTTGAAAATTTTGCATACAACTTCTTTTCCCTCAAGGTATGGAGCACGATCATCAGGTGCTTCTCATGATCCTCCCGGCATTGTGAGTACACCAAGATGTCATCAATAAACACAATGACGAATGAATCAAGATAGGGCTGAAATACACTAGTCATCAAGTACATAAATGTTGTTGGGGCGTTGGTCATCCCAAATGACATCACAAGGAACATTTAATGACCATACCGAGTCCTGAAAGTAGTCTTCGAAATATCTGGATCCTGAATCTTTAGCTGATGATAGCCTAACCGCAAGTCAATCTTTGAGAACACTCTAGCACCTCATCAAATAGGTCATCAATGCGTGGCAATGGATACTTGTTCTTCACTGTAACCTTGTTCAACTGCCGATAATCAATACACATGTATTGCAACTGCTCCTTTAACTCCTTCAACTTCGCTGGGGCCATACGATATGGTGGAATAGAAATGGATTGAGTGCCCGACAACAAGTCAATACCAAAATCAATATCCCTATCAGGCGTCATGCCTGTAAGATTTTCCGGAAATACATCTGGATAGTCTCTCTCTACCGGAACTGACTCAATGGTAGGAGTATCAACACTAACATCTCTCACAAAGGATAGATATGCATCACACCCCTTCCCAACCATCCGTTGTGCCTTAAAGAAAGACACCACCCTGCTAGGAACATAATCTAAAGTACCCCTTCCCTCTAACCACAGTAAACCTGGAATAGCCAACATCACCGTCTTGGCGTGACAATCAAGAATAGCATGGTAGGGCGTCAACCAGTCCATGTCCAAAATAACATCAAAGTCTACCATACTGAGCAGCAATAGATCAATTCTAGTCTCAAAACCACTAATAATGACTAAACACGACCGATACACACGGTCAACAATAATAGAATCTCCTACATGCATGGACACATAAACATGAGAATTCAAAAAATCACGAGATATACCTAAATACAGAGCAAGTTACATGATACATATGAATAAGTGGAGCCTGGATCAAATAAGACTGATGCATCTCTATGAAAAACTAGAACAATACCTATGATAACTGAGTCTGATGCAACCGCCTCCGTCCTACTTGGAAGAGCACAACATCTAGCCTGGCCTCCTGTAAGGCCCCGTAAAAGTTTTCCTAAAAACCCGGGTTCTGTAATGCCAAAGTAGGCGTAGAGGTTGATGTTGGGCAGTGCGCTGGGAGTTGAAGGAAAATGTTGGGAAGAAGTACACATTTTTACGGCCCATTATGCAGCCGTAGAACTACTCTGCGGACAACAGACTGGTCGCAGAGTGGGGCAGATTTCTGGGGCATTTTTGATGCCCAATTTTGTGGCCATTATGCGACCGCATAACCGTCTCGCAGGCTGCATTCTTGTCGCATATCTCGCCTTGAGAATTTTTGGAGGGAGGTTCTGCGGTGCACTATGCGACCACAGAACCGTTATACGGTGCATTATGCGACCACAGAATAGGTCTGCGGGCCGCATAGTGACCGCGGACCAGATCAGTTCTTTTCCAGTACTGGCCTTCCATTTTTGCGATCATTATGCGGATCGCATAACCATTATACGGTCGCATATGCGACTTCAAAACCCGTTTCAGAGCTTCATTTTTGGGGTTTTTAAACCCGACCCTATTCCGTTAAAACACACCCCATAGATCATTTTGAGCACATTTATGATATTTTAGGGTGAGAGGGAGAGTTCTTAGAGTGGGGGAGCAATCTTTAACCATTATCCATCAATTCTCGCTCAATCATTGAGGATTAACAAAGGGATTCTTCACCCTAAAGGTAAGAATCTATGTCCTAGCTCTCAATTTCAAAATTTTGCAAAAATTGGATAATTAGAGAGGAAATTATTGGGTGTGGAGGTTGTTGTCTTGCATGCATGTATACTTGAAGTATGTGGGACGGTTGTGAGCTAATAGTGGTAGAGAGTGGTTGGGAAATGATGGAATCTTCCACAAAAATTGGCTTAGAACATTGATGCACACCTAGTGTTTGATAATATGCTCAAATGAGCTAAAACCATGTTCATCTTCCCAACTTTGGTCCAAATTATTATATTTCTAAAATAGATTGAAGTTTCTAAAAATTCCGGATCATTTTAGAGTTTGAGAAGCTCAATTGAGGTATGTTGGCTAAACCCCCTTCTCCTTAGAATCGAATCCCACGGTGTTCATGTAATTGGAGTAAGCCCTTGATCATTATAGAATTGGCGATTTCTAATGTGTTTGTGTTGAAGGATGTAAGTTCAATATTTATTATAAATGCTTCATCATGTTATCTTGTTGTTGAGGATGTGTTCAAATATGTGGAATATATGTTGGAAATGTTAAGACTTCATGTCAAGATCGAAATAAAGGTTGTTATGCCCAATTTGTATGAAAAGTCTCTGTGTGCCTAAGATTCCCAAATTGCTCATATGTGAATTCAATGTTTTGAATGGGAAGACTTATTGTTGCTGATAATGATAACGATATTGAATGTGGAAAAAGGGCTTGGAATTATGAAATATGGCCAAGTGCCAAGAATGACTTTGTAATCGTGATCACTAGTGACAATGAATTGAAAGATATGAAAGAAGTATGATGTGAGATGGTTGATTGAAAATGGTAACGTCTTGGGTGAGACGGCCTAGTCGATCGAGCCGTGATCGGATGCCATGCCGCACACATAGTGGCACTATGCTGGAAATTATAATGAAATTGTGGTAATGTCTCAAACGAAATGGCCTAGCGGATCGGGCCGAGATTGGACTTCGTGTCAGAATATGGAGGTATTGTGAATTGTGGAATATCAGCACTAAAGATCACCCAACCTAATAACGTGGAAGTTGACTTGAAAACTTATGTGACCTTTAAATTGATGTTTTAATATTATTTGAAAGTCCTTATTGAATTTTTGAATATTCCTCTTGTATTATTATTCATTCTATTGAGTTGGTGTTTAGCTATATATACTCGTGCTATTCGACGGTACTAACATCCCTTTTGCCTGAAGTGCTGTATCTTTACATGGATGTAGGTGGTTAAATAGCAGACAGTGCTGATCACAGATAGTGCTGCATCCTGTTCTCAGCGGACTCGGTGAGCCCCATTTCATTCTGGGGTCATGTATTGTACCTTTTGTTTATATTGTGGTCACTTTTTGAGGTATAGCTGGGGCCTTGTTGCCGGCACCATCTTTACTCTCTTTTGTATCTTTAGAGGCTCCGTAGACACTATGTGGGTTATGTATGGGTGTTGGAATGTTAAACAAGTATATGTTGTGTTGATCACTTGTTCCTCTCAGACTTTAAGAAGTGTGTATTTTGAGACTTGAAGGCGCAATGTCTAATGAAACGATTTAGGATTGTATGAATGAGATTCGTACTATATAATTAATGAAATTACGTCTTTTCTTGATCCTGGGTTAATTGGGTAGAAAGTATCTAACAGGCTTGCTCGGCCGGGTTCACTCGGTTGAGCGTCGGTCATGCTTCTCGAGTTTGGGGCGTGATACCTCCCCCTATCTGCCTGACCTCTACCCTTAGCTGGCTGTGCAGGTGGAGTGACAACTGGTGCGGTAACCACAGCCTGAGAATTCTAGAGACCCTATGGAATACGTGGAGCATGAGTAGTCTGTGGAGGTGCACCCCTCCCGTGTCTTGGGCAATCCCTCACCATATGATGAGTATCACCACACTGAAAATAAGCTCTCAGAGGACGTGGCTACTAAAACTATCTCTGGCCTGGTCGGCTTGACTGACCGTTGAAAGCACCCCATGCAGGAGGTGCACTAGATAGTGGCGGTGCATAATAGGCAACCTAAGACCTGCGAGTAGTCGAAATACCACTGGAAGTTGAAAGTGCTGAATGAATTGGATGGCTCATATAGCCTCTACCATGATGGGCTGCAACTAGGGCATGTGCACTACTATATCCACCAGAATCTTGAGGCCTCTTTTCCTCCCTGTCCTCTCTCTCCTGGTCTTGCATACCCTCCAATCTCCATGCGACCTCTACTATCTGTTGATATGGGGTAGCAGTCTCCAACTCTCGAGCCATGCTGAATCTAATACCATAGTTGAGCCCTCGATAAATCGACGGACTCGCTCTCTGACTGTGGAAACTAAGGCAGGTGCATGTATGGACAACTTGCTGAACCTGACGGCATACTCTGACATGGTCATAGCACCCTGGTGCAACTGCTCAAACTCTGCACGTCATGCATCCCAAAATCTCTGGGGAACAAGCTCTCTCAGGAGCATCTCTGAAAACTGAGCCCATGTAAGTGAAGCTGCCTCAGCTGGGCTACCCTCCTCATAAGCCTGCGACCACTGGTATGGTGGTCCCGACAGCTGGAAATTAGTGAAACCAACCCCGCTTATCTCCACTATATCCATGGTGCGGAGAATACGGTGGCACTTCTCTAGAAAGCCCTGTGTGTCCTATGTAGCTAGGCCGCTGAAAGTAGGAGGATGGTACTTCTTGTACCTCTCGAGCCTGAGTTGCTCCTCCTCAGATGCTGTTGCCCTAACCTCGGGCTGAACTAGACAACCGACTGCAATGGTATAACCTCTGGGACCTAGTCAATATGGACCCGCTACTCTGGGGTACGGGCCACAGGATTCTGTGCTCCTTCCCCAGCTTGAGATGTGGCTGGTGCAAGCGGGACCAACCCCGCTTGAGCTAGAGTACCAAACATGCTCAAGAACTGGGCGAGGGTCTCCTGAAGTTCAGGGGTAGCGACAGTCACCTCAGGTGCCTTCCCCCCAACTGGAGCTACTGGTGGCTCCTCTGTCGCAGCTCGAGCAGGTGCTCTGGCTGCACCACGTGCTCCTCCTCGGCCTATGACTTGGCTCTAGCAGGGGGTGTGGGTGTCTGATCATCGGATCCAGCAGTGTGTGTCCTCACCATCTGTGAGAGAATAGAAAGACAAAGATTCATAATTTGGAAGTCAACAAATTTGCACGATAAGGAATCAAAGAAGTGAAGTTTCCTAAAAGTTCCATAGCCTCTCGAAGACAAGTACAGACGTCTCCGCACCGATCCACGAGATTTTAATAAACCTGATGTGACTCATAATACATATTAACCTAGAGCTCTGATACTAACTTGTCACGACCCCAATTTCTCTCCGTAGGATGTCGTGATGGCACCTAGTCTCTAAGACTAGGTAAGCCTATCATACATGCAGAATTTAACTAAGAAAATGAAAAAAACAACTTTCAAATTACTCAACAACTATCATGAAAAGGACTCCACAACTCAACAGAATAAAACTCCTAAAATCTGGTGATACCAAGTCACAAGCTCTACAAGAGTATACTGAACATCCCTATACAATAGTATCTATAAAAGAGGGAAAATGAAATAGAACTAGATAGAGGGTGATTCTGAGGCCTGCGGACGGCGACATGTATACCTTGAAGTCTCTGATCCAAGCTCGACTCACTAGTGCCTAGGCTGATAAGATGTACTTGGATCTGCACAAAAATGTGTGCAGAAGTATAGCATGAGTATGCCATAACGGTACTCAGTAAGTATCAAGCCTAACCTCAGTAGAGTAGTGACAAGGCCAGGCCAAGACACTTACTGGATTAAATAAGAAAACTGAACAGGTATATGACAGTATGATAATGAAAAACAATGGAAATGATACAATAAAGAAATATAACAAGAATAACTATACTGAACTAAGGCAATTAAGACATCACGGAAGAAAACACATAATAAGAACACCAAGGAAGCAATGCAAATAAAACACAAGTGATGTAAATGAAAGGTATCAACAAGAATCACTACCGAGGTATCACCTCGTAGTCTCATTTCACAAATCAAATCACAATCTTTCCTTATATCACAGCGGGAGCCTTGCATTTAGTTCTGGAAATCATTTTCCTGAAATAGCTACCCGCGTTTTAGCCCATCTTATCACACTGCATGACTTCAAGTAGTTCCCCTACTAGCAACACACGCATCAAGCCCACCTTATCTCACCGCATGCATTTCAACTCCAAACCTTATACCACCGCATGCGCATCAATATCACAACATATCACAAATCGTACCTCAAGTGTCCAATATCACAACTTGACAAAGAATTCAACAATAATAGTGTTTCCATAATAAATAGCCTATGGCTCAACCACAATATGCACAAGAGTCTCAACAGTAGCAACCGAAAGTGAATAACTCAACAATATGCACAAGGCCTCGAGTAAGTCTGTGTTATGTTATGGGAATTGTTAATATGTTTGGATGGGGTCCCGAGGTGCTCAGGTGAGTTTCAGATAGGTTTGGGTTGTGTTGCGCTCGTTTTTTATGTTTCGACGTCGTTTCTTCAAGCATAAATGGTATCACATTAAGCATATGAGATCCGATTTCTGTTTTGATTGAAGCATTTGATCTGTATCGTAATTTTGGAACCATAGCAACTGTAATCATCAAGTTTTGACATCGTATGAGGAATTTATGATCATTTTACTAAGAATTGGGTTGCCAGACTTTTTCAGATTAATTACGAAATTGTCACTAAATTCGTATTTAAAAATCTGCACTATTTCCAAATATTAAAACCAACATATCTCCTTTATTATAAGGTCAAATGGAGTGATTCAAAAGCCTAACTTGACTTGAATTTCACAAGGAATCTATTAGAGGCATCAAAAGCGAATTTCGAGATTGTTTGGCATAAGAAAGGAGGCAGAATAGCTGGTCAGAAATATTTAATATCGAGGGTTTGTTCATTTGGTCATATTTTGAGTTGGGGAGCTCGGATTTGGGCAATTTTGGAGACGATTTTCACCACATGGATTGGGATAAGTGTTCTATACTCAATTTTGGTTATATTTAATGAATCCATCTTCATTTTTGGCATTTGATTGAAGATTTTAAAGTGAAATTTGAGGGGGTTTTGTCTAAAATTTTATAAAATTAATTTTTGAGTTTTGAACATCGATTTGGAGTCCGATTTGAGTTAAACTAGTATGGTTCAACTCGTAATTGAATGGGTTGTTCTATTTTTTAAGTTTTGTTGAGTTCTGAGGTGCGGGCCTGAGTTTGACGTTTTGGTTGACTTTGGGCTTTTGATTAATGATTCCACCTTTATCAATTGGGTTTGTTTCCTTTGGCATTATTTGATGTTCTTGAGTTGCTTTTTGCTAGTTTCGAGTTGTTAGGAGGTCGGTATGTACGTGATGGCATTTCTGGAGTATTGTTTGGCTTCCTCGATATTGGATTCAGCTTGTTCGAGGTAAGTAACACTTTTAAACTGGTGCTGAGGGTATGAATCCCTGAACATACGTGTTATGTATTTGGTGTTGAGGTGATGCACATGCTAGGTGACGGGCGTGTGGGCGTGCACCGTGTGAATTATGACTCAGTTGATTCTCTGATACTGTGTAGTTACCTAATCTTGTTTTTATCCATAAAATTTCTACTTGTTAGAGTAATTGAGATGTGAATCATGTTATAAATCATGTTTAGGCTATATGATTATTCTATTGGGATCCACTGAGGTCATCTCTGTTGTTGAGTTATTTGCTTAAATAGCAATTAGATACTCAGTCATATTCATTCATTCGTATAATATCTCAGTCTCTATTATCATAGTTGTCACATCATGTTATCATTGTTTGCGCTGATTGACATGAGATTTGTGAGCCAAAGAGGTTGGAGAGATTATGACTGAGTTGGGGCCTGGGAGCACTATTGTGAGAGATATCGTAGATCGGGCTGCACGCCGCACCATGCTATATATATATATATTTATATATATATATATATATATATATATATATATATATATATATATATATGGATCGGGCTGCACGCCGTAGCAATATTATATGTATATATTATGATGGGATCGGGCTGCACGCCGCAACAGGCCATGATGGCTTATATTAACGCTTGGGCAGGATTCGCCCCTCCAGAGTCTAACATACTAGTAGTGAGCGTAGTTTTGATTGATTCATGATGGGATCGGGCTGCGCACCACATCAGGTACCATACAGTGCTGAGTGACTAAATGTGGTGTGTGATTGAGTGTGATGAGTGGGTGTGCGACATAGTGAGATGGAGTACTTTAAGAGTGTGAGTACATGAGTTCATCATTGTGATGCATTGCATTGATATGTATACTTGGCATACATGCATAGAGATTCATTTCCTCATGCTACATGATTTTGTGACATTCAGGACTTCATATGCACATTGACATATAGGTATAGAGATATACTTACCTCATGCTATCCGAAATTGAAACATTTTATCTATTGTTGAAAGTTCTTGGGAAAAATCACAGATTTCTCACTTACTCATAATTTGGTGATTTCGGGGAAAGATTTGGGTTTTACTGTTATACTTGAAAAGCATATCTATCTTCCGTAACTGTGAATGCACTGAGCATAAAATCTTTGAGTTATTTCTTGTACTACTTTTATTATATTATTATGAGTTGTTGTTGGATATTAGTGTTGGACTCTGGCCGTTGTCCAAGCTTTTCACTGCTTTCAACCTAAGGTTATGTTTGTTAATTATTGAGTACGTGGAGTCGGTTGTACTCATACTACACTTATGCACCTTGCGTGCAGATTTTGGAGTTGATACTGCTTTGTATGGCGGGAGCTAGCTTTGATGATAAACCTGCGTTTCGGTTGTAGCTGCCTCTTGTTCTTGGTAGCTTTAGATTTATAAATCTTTTCATGTATATTTCGAAGAGATGATGTATTTATTTCGTACCAGCTTTGTAAACTCTAAGTCATAGAAGCTCATGATTTGTACTATCAATCCTTGGGATTTTTGTATAAAAGTTCAGTTATTTCATCACTTATCTTCTTAGTAAATCTTATTTGAATTAGATGGTTGCTAATTGTCTTACCTAGCAGTTGGGGGTTAGGTGCTATCACGATTAGTTAGATTTTGGGTCATGACAAGTTGGTATAAGAGATCTAGGTTTATAGGTTCTGTGAGTCATGAGCAAGTGTCTAATAGAGTCTTGCAGATTGGTATGATGACGTCCATACCTATCTTCAAGAGGCTACATGTCATTTAGGATAAACCTCTCATCTTTCTTTCCTTATCGTGCGACATTGATTCATCTTGAAGAATATCTCTTTGAATTCCTTCCACTCACTCGTATGCGCATGTGAGCACTCGGTATCAGCTGTACATCGACTGCTTGTGGATTCCATGGATGAGGTGTGAGATATGTTTTTTGTGTGCTGAAGATGGGCCAGTCTGGAGGACTTGAGGCTGGGTTTTGATTGTAGCTTAAGCATGGTGATTTTGATTGTGTAAGCATATGCTTTTGAACTTATATGTCTGGTAGTTTCCCTATAGGTGGAATTTGTGGCTCGATGAGTGGTTGAATGGCTATATGATGAGTAGGACGTGACTGCAAGATGTGTTCGGATGGTTTGAATGTAATAGGAAGATTTTGCTTGAGATTTAAAAAGAACTATTAGATGCTCGATTTCTGTAGATGTGCCATATAGTCTTGAGTTATGAAGGTTTTGAGAGATTTTTTCTTGTTATTTCATTTGTGGAACGCAGTAGATTTTCATGTCTTATTGATGAGTACAGACTCATGAAGATTAAGTGATTGCGTAGTAGATGTGGCTGTGAAAGGGTATAGAGAGATGTCAATTTGAGGCTAAGCAGGTGGGTTATCACATGCGGGGTAATCTACGAATGTCTGATCCTTATGATGTTGTGTTGAGGATTTCTTTTCTTCCAGTGGGTATAGGTTTTGCGATTTGAGTTTGGATTGGTTGAGAAAGTTGACCTGATCATCACGAGGATGAATGCAAGCTTAGAAGATGATTTGAGGTACTATATTGTTTGTGTTATATGAGTTTATAAAGGATTTCGTTGAATCTCACTACGGTATTATAGCCGTAATAGAGTATGGGCATTTTGGGTTATCGAGTGTTTTGATCTATTGCTTTGATCCAAGTGGGGGAGTATGCTATCGACGATTTAGTTGCATGGTTACGTGTTGTATTGGTTTTGGCCTGAGGCATACTTGTGGGTCGGTTATGACTTGCAGAGGCTGGTTTTGAGGATGACTTAAGCAAGAAATATTTTGGATGCATGATGTATTACACGTTATGGGTATATGGAAATCATAGAATGATTTGATTTGTTATTCATGACAGATGTAGTGCGCATGGAGTAGAAATTTACTCGGTTGCGTTAAGACAGAGTTACTTCTTTGGGTGTTGTCATGCTAATGGGGGACAGGTCGTTCGGCCTGTTTGGGCGGTACACTTGAGATTTGAGCAAAGTGGATGACTCCCTAGAAGGTTCTAATGGATTCAAGGTTTATATGTAGCAATTGAGAAACTTTTAGGTTTTTACATGGCTAAGATCTGAGATTTACAATGGATGGTACCGGGACTTGCGGTATTTCTGTATCACTATGGATTCAACATTTCAGTATCAGGAAGGCAAATGAAATAATTTTAGATTCACATTAGGTCTCTTCATAGAGGGTATCTTGGATGCGGTATTTTGAGTGTTTAAATGGGAATACAACGGCTTATGGGCCTTAGGGCTGTGTGGTTTTATGCTAGGATCTCTTATGGTGAGATTTGGGTAAGGATCGTATTGTTATGGCAAGGAGAAGTGTCAACATGAGGGTAATCTGGAAGGAACTCGGATAAATAGGATAGCATGGTAGTAGGTTGGATCAATATGGTAATAGATATGATCGGTTCTTTGGGTACTTATGATGTGGTGAGTTTCTACTGGTGTTTTGTGGAAATATTCTTGGGTTTGGCGACCTGCATGGCTTGGTTGAGTTAGAGAGACTCAGTTATGATGGCTTAATTATGTGCAATGGGTTTTAGAGAGTTCTCGATGGTTTCTACCAATATTTGAAATGGATATTTCCTACTGCCGTGAGGAGCATGTTGAGTATTGTGATTTTCTCCTGGATGAGGTCAAATGGAAGGTTTCTAACTGATCGGGTATGTATTCTGCTTGTGACTCAGAGTTGATTATGAAATTCTCATACTTTTCATATGATGGCATAATAGATGCGATGTGTTGTGTGGGACTGAGATTTGCATGTGCAAGGTCATAGTTCAGTTTTGAAGGGAAGGTCATGAATTCTTAGACAACATGGACGGTTTCCTATGTTTAGATGAATGCTATAACTACTTGGTATTGCCCGAGAAGGGTTCACATTTCATAAGGCGCACTGTGTTTTGACTTCGGATGCTTCATTGGTATTGCGGTACTTGCCTGGTTGATCGACAACCGATATTCAGATTTTTTCCATGTTGCGCGGGGGAATAATAGAAATATTTCTCATGGGATGATTGTGTATGAGAGATGTGTTAGTCGTTCGAGTGGTGGAATTGGGATCAACTATGGTGATTCATGTGTTCTATAGATTTGGATACTAGGAGTTCTCAGAAGTATATTATTCGTATCTGATATGTTCTATGTGCTACTCTTCCATGCTACGATGGGTTGTTATTCGTTTGTTATATGCACATATGGTGTGGTTCTGTTTGGGCCTAATAGCGAAATTCGAGCGAGATGGTGATTGGGGTGTGGAATGGTTGATTGCGCTTTGGTTATGGTCTTTCCGGCTTATGGTATATTATGTTATTTTCTTCTCCGTGGTTATGGCCATGCACTTCATGTACGTGATGTCAAATTGCGCATGGTTGTCGATTTTAAGCATTGTGGCTTGAGGTATTTCATATGGACTAGTGTTTGGATGGGGTCACGCATTGCAGCTGAGTTATATTGAGATATGATCCTTTGTGATTGATTCGTGTGTCTTGGTTCTACCATGTGTGATGGGTTCATAACATTGCGTTTGTGGTGGTACTTGTTGAGCTTGCAGGATAGTTCTCTCGTTTGAGTCATTTTTCATGTTTGAGTATATTTGAATTGTTGCTTATTGGTTCACGGATTGAACGGTTGTGAGTTTAGGTTGTATTGGTGTGGCATGTCGATAGAATAGTTGTGTCTGATGAGGTAAGGTCATTAGACCTAGAATGGATACTATCAGATTTGATTAAGGTATGTTTGGAAGAATAATATTAAAAATCGGCTTAGGATTTGGCTTTCGTTCTTGTCGGACAAGAGAGAGCTCCATGACTTGTTGATCTGAGGGGTGGTTATGAGTTTTCACATGTTTCTTTCATCATCGACAATGTACGAATATTTTGGAACGAGGTTTTATTTGATATGAGGTTTATTACCGGTACCATGTTTATTTTGAGTAGCCACTGTGATCGGGAATTATTGATACGAGTATGCGAATTGTGTGGTATATCAAGTGATTACATCTTGGGTTATGGTTATGGCTTGATATAGCTTGTTCAGACTCATACAGTGTGTAGATGCGAGATTCGGGTTTTGTAAGGAATTCCGGATGTTGGAAATTGGGTTCTAAGGCTTACGGACTAAGGTTAAAGTAATGATCTTCAGTTATGATGTGTTGTCAGGCTTACATGGATTGGGGTGACGTGGGATCACCCTCGGGTATGTGCATGGTAAGGTTACATAGTGATTTGATGGCTTAGGAATAACTCTTGGCACGTTCGAGGACGAACATATATTTAAGTGAGGGAGAATGTAATGACCCAGTCGGTCATTTTGAGCATTTGCATTCCGTTCAGCTATTTGAAGGCTTGAGCAGCATCGTATGATGTATTATGATTTGTGTAAATCGTCGATTTTTGTTTTCAGGTTATTCAGGATTGATTTGGAAGAATGATTCTCAACTAGGAAGCTTTAAGTTGGAAGAGTTGACAAATTTTGACTTTTTAGTACTTCATCTCGGATCGGAGTTTTGATGATTCCGTTAGGTCCGGATGGTAATTTTAGACTTAGGCGAATATCCGGATTTGCATTTGGATATTTCTAGAAGGTATCGGCACTATTTGGCGAAAGTTAAAAATTTGAAGGTTTGGAATATTCAAAAGTTTGACCGGGAGTTGACTTTGATGATATCGGGTTCGGATTGTGATTCCAGGAATTAGAATGGCTTCGTTATGTCATTTGGGACTTGTGTGAAAAATTTGAGTTCATTCTGAGTTGATTTGATAAGGTTCGTCATGAGTTTGGGAAGTTGAAAGATTCAAAGTTCATTAAGTTCGATTTGAGGTGCGATTCGTGGTTTTGATATTATTATGCATGATTAGAAGCCTCAAGTAAGTCCGTGTTATGTTATGGGACTTGTTGGTATGTACGAACGGGGTCCCGAGGGGCTCAGGTGAGTTTCATATAGGTTTGGGTTGTGCTGCGCTCGTTTTTTATGTTTCGACGTCGTTTCTTCAAGCATAAATGGTACCACATTAAGCAAATTAGCTCCAATTTCTGTTTTGATTATAGCATTAGATCCGTATCTTAATTTTAGATCCATAGCAACTGGAATCATCAAGTTTTGAGGTCGTATGAGAAATTTATGGTCATTTTACTATGAATTGGGTTGCTAGATTTTTTTCAGATTAATTACGAAATAGCCACTGAATTCGTATTTAAAAATCTGCACTATTTCCAATATTGAAACCAACATATCTCTTTCATTATAATGTCAAATGGAGTAATTCAAAAGCCTAACTTGACTGGCATTTCACAAGGAATCTATTGGAGGCATCAAAAGTGAGTTTCAGGATCGTTTGGCATAAGAAACGAGGCAGAACAACTGGGCAAAAATATTTTATATCGAGGGTTTGTTCATTTCGTCATATTTTGAGTTGGGGAGCTCGGATTTGGGTAATTATGGAGGCGCTTTTCACCGTATGAATTGGGGTAAGTGTTCTATACTCGGTTTTGGTTATATTGCATGAATCCATCTTCATTTTTGGCATTTGATTGATGATTTCAAGGTGAATTTGGGATTTTTTGTCTAAAATTTCATAAAACTAATATTTGAGTTTTGAACATCGATTCAGAGTCATATTTGAGTGAAAATAGTATGGTTGAACTCGTAATTGAATGAGTTATCGGATTTTATGAGTTTTGTTGGGTTCCAAGGAGCGGCCCGGGTTTGACGTTTTGGTTGACTTTGGGCTTTTAGTTAAAGATTCCACCTTTATCGATTGGGTTTGTTTCCTTTGGCAATATTTGATGTTCTTGAGTTGCTTTTGGCTAGTTTTGAGCCGCTCAGAGGTCGGTATGCACGGGATAGTGTTTCTAGAGTACTGCATGCCGCAACAGGTCCTATGAGCTTTATATATATTACTGTTGTGATCGAGTTGCATGCTGCAACAGGCCATGATGGCTTATATTAGCGCTTGGGAAGGATCCGCCCCTCCGGAGTCTCACATACCAGCAGTGAACGCAATATTTATTGATTTATGATGGGATCGGGCTGCACGCCGCAGCAGGTACCATACAGTGCTGAGTGACTGAGTGTGATGAGTGGGTGTGCGAGATAGTGAGATTGAGTACTATGAGAGTGTGAGTACATGAGTTCATCACTATAATGCATTGCATTGACATGTATACTTGACATACATGCCATAGAGATGCATTTCCTCATGCTACACAGTTTTGTGACATTCAGGACTTCATATGCACATTGACATGTATGCATAGAGATGTACTTACCTCATGCTATCCAAAATTAAAACATCTTATCTGTTGTTGAAAGTTTTTGAGAAAAATCACAATTTCTGACTTACTCATATTTTGGTGATTTCGGGGAAAGATTTGGGTTTTACTGTTATACTTGAAAAGCATATCTATCTTCCGTAACTGTGAACGAGCTGAGCATCATATCTTTGAGTTATTTCTTATACTACTTTTATTTTATTGTTATGAGTTGTTGTTGGCTATTGGTGTTGGACTCTGACCATTGTCCAAACTTGTCACTGCTTTCAACCTAAGGCTAGGTTTGTTGCTTATTGAGTACATAAGGTCGGTTGTATTCATACTACACTTCTGCACCTTGCGTACTGATTTTAGAGCTGATACTGTTTTGTATGGCGGGAGATGGCTTTGATAATGAACCTGCGTTTCGGTTGTAGCTACCTCTTGTTCTTGGTAGCTTTAGATTTATAAATCTATTCATGTACATTTAGAACAAATGATGTATTTATTTCGTACCAGCTTTATAAACTCTAAGTGTTAGAAGCTCATGATTTGTACTACCAATCCTTGAGATTTTTGTATAAAAGTTCAGTTATTTCATCACTAGTCTTCTCGGTAAATCTCGTTTGAATTGGATGGTTGCTAATTGGCTTACCTAGCGGTTGAGGGTTAGGTGCCATCACGAGTAGTTTGATTTTGGTTCGCGACACTAGGTCCAAAAGATGAAAAATGAGATAAAACCCTCGTTTGCAACTTTAACACTGCTGCCCGGATGTCCTCTTTCGCGATCCCTGACAAAGAATCGCGATCGCCTAGAACAATACTTCCCAGCTCAATAAAACTTTCTTCGCGATCGCGTGAAGCTAGTCGCGAATTCGATGAGCAGCTTCCTTAACCTACGTGATCGCGTCCCAGGCCACGTGAACACGATGTACAACACGTGGCTCAGCCCCAACCTCGTCTTCCTTATATGCGAACGTGATAGACCTCACGTGTTCGCATTGTCCAAGCTCAGAATACTTTGCGATCGCAACCTTGCCTTCGCAAGCGCGAAGAGAAAAATCCCAGCGCTCCCTGAGGACTCTACACGATCGCAGGTGAACGTTTGCGAATACGTAGAAGGAAACCAGAACAGAAAACCAGCATTCTTAATTCAAGAGCAAATGGTCCGAACTGAACCCGAAACACGCCCGGGGCCCCCGTGACCCCGTCCAAACATACCAACAAGTTTTAAAACACGATATGAATGTGCTCGAAGCCTCATATCACATCAAACAATACTAAAACCACGAATCAAATATCGATTTAAGCCTAATGAACTTATGAACTTCTAACATCAAAAACCATTGCCGAAGCATACCAAACCAACTACAATTGACCTCAAATTTTGCACACAAATCATAAATGACATGACAGACCCATTCCAACTTCTGGAATCAGGATCTGACCCTGATATCAATAAAGTCAACGGTCAAACTTCTCAACCTTCCAAACCTTTAACTTTCTAGCTTTCGCCTCAAGTATTTGGACACGCTCCTAAGTCCAAAATCACCATACGGAGCTACTGGAACCGTCAAAACTCTATTCCGGAGTTGTCTACACAAAAGCCAAACTACGGTCAACTCTTTCAACTTTAACTTCTAACTTTGGGACTAAGTGTCCCATTTTACTTCGAAACTCATCCGAACCCAAATCCAAACCCCCCAGCAAGTCACATAACCACAATATAACATATAAGAGGCAATAAATAAGGTAAAAAGGCTAAAATACTCAAAACAACCGGTCGGGATCGTTACAGGGTCACCCTCTCATGTTCCTTCTTGATGGTGTACATGCACATTTGAGGAAATCTGATCAATGGTTTGGTACGGATATGGAATCTAGCTAGTGTTTGTTTTGGATTTTGCATTTCATCTTTCATTGCAATTTTTGTTGTTATTTACCTGACTTATTTGCATATCATCATTATATATTGTATCATTGACTAAGCAGAATACTGAGAAATTATGCACACATAGATGATTCTTTCAGTGCTTTATGACTTGATCATATTATTGTTCTGTACTTGCTGAATTTATGAAACTGTATAGGTTATAGCAAGTATCATTTATAGTTCTTGCTTCTTTTACATCACCGAGGTTAGTTATGATACTTGCTGAGTACATTGGGTCGGTTGTACTCATGCTACTCTCTGTACTTAATTGTGCAAATCCAGATGTCGGTCCAGTCATCAATATCCGAGGCTTGTAGCATAGTTGATTACTGAGAGATGAGGTAGAACTGCATTCTCGACCGTAGTCTTGGCGTCTTTTTTATTTTGTATTGTTGTCTTTATTTCAAACAATATTGTATTTGGTCATGTCAGACTTGTATTTTCGTATTAGAGCTCATGACTCTGTATTTACTAGTTCTAAGAGATTTTATTATGTATTAGAAGTATTGTGCTATATTTCTGTCATTTTTGCTATTATAGTTTATTATTGTTATGTCTGGCTTGCCTAGCAAGTGTGTTAGGCGCCATCACGACTTGTTGGATTTTGGATTGTGACACTAAATATGATGTCTAAAAATGAATTATCATGCCTTAGTGCACATGATATTGATTTCTTTCTGTGGCATAAGAGGCTAGGACATGTTAGTTTTTCTTTGAGGAAAAAATTGATCACCAAGGACCTGGTCCTCGGTTCTCCAAAAACAAAATTCAGGGGAGATAAAATATGTGATGCTTAAACTAAGGGTAAACATGTCAGATTTTCCTTTAAATCGAACAAAGTTATAAGTACCTCCCGTCCACTAGAATTGCTACATGTTGATCTATGTGGACTTATGAGGGTTTAAAGTAGAGGAGGAAAAATATATGTGTTTGTGATTATTGATGATTATTATAGATTTACTTAGACTATATTTCTTGCAACCAAAAAAGAAACATTTGGTATGTATGTAACTTTTGTTAAAAAATTGCAAAGAAAAATAGATAGTCATGTTACTAGCATTAGATTTGGCTGTGGAACTGATTTTGAGAACGTTAATATCCTTGAGTTTTATGTGAATAATGGCATTGATCACAATTTTTCTGCACCTAGATTCCCTTATCAAAACGGTATTGTGGAAAGGAAAAATAGAACCTTAAAAATGGAAAGAATCACATTGATTGCCAGTGATCTTCCTAAGACTTTCTAGGTTGAAGCTGTGAACACTGCTTATTATATTATAAATAAGTGCATGCTAATAATTGAAAAGACCACCTATGAGTTACTTAAGGGTAGAAAACCTAATATAACTCACCTAAGAGCCTTTGGTAGCAAGTGTTTTATACACAATAATGGTAAAGAGGATTTAGAAAAGTTTGTTGCAAAACGCGATGAGGGTGTCTTTCAAGGTTATTCTCCACATATGAAAGCTTATAAGGTGTTTAACAAAAGAACTACATGTGTTGAAGGAAGTATACATGTGAGTTTTTATGAGACTAGCCACTTTGCTGAGGAAGGTACATAGGCTACTAATGATGGAGAATTTGGACTCACCCAAATATATGATAGTCAATCAAACCAAAAACTTCCAGGGGATGCTGTAGAACAAACGCAAGAACCTAATCCTCTAGAAGCTGAGCATGATGTACAACATGCAAAGGGAACATATAATGAAAATATTGTGGGAATGAATGAGCCTGCTCCTCCTGCAGAACATGAAGGAAACAATATGATTCAAGATTCTCATGCTAGACGTTCGATACATCAGAGCTCTGATCCACTCACAAGAATTCTTAAAGCTATTGAGTCTGGAACAGTGATAAGATCAAAATTCACAATTATGATTGCTTTCACAGCCTACATATCTATGGTAGAGCCCAAGAACATAAAATAAGGCACTTGAAGATGCTAATTGGATAATGGCTATGCAAGAAGAATTTAATCAGTTTGAAAGAAATAAGGTTTAGCACTTGGTTCCTATGCCAGATGATAGATCATTTATTAGAATCAGGTGGGTGTTCATAAACAAGTTAGATGATCAGAAAAAATATCACTAGAAATATCGCGAGACTGGTTGTGCAAGGTTACAATCAAGAATAAGGTATTAACTATGATGAGACTTTTTCTCATGTTGCCAAAATGCGGGCTATTCGAATGCTCATTGAATTTGCATCCTACATGAGCTTCAAGTTGTATCAAATGGATGTGAAAAGTGATTTTCGAAATGGATACATGAAGGAATAAGTGTTTGTACGTCCACCCCTAAATGTAAAATCCATGAGTTCTCTAATCATGTGTACAAATTGGGAAAATCGTTATATGGATTAAAGCAAACACCAAAGGTATGGTATGAAAGGCTATCAAAATTTCTTCTAGAGAACGGGTTCTCATGCGGTAAAATTGACAACACATTATTCTTGTTGAAAAGTGGCAAGAACCTGTTGATTGTTTAGATATATGTTGATGACATCATTTTTGGGCCAACAAATGAATCCTTGTGCAATGAGTTTGTCAATCTGATGGGTAGTGAATCTGAGATGAGCATGTTTGGTGAATTGAAATTCTTCCTTGGACTACAAGTTAAGTAGACTGAAAAAGGTACAATGATACATCAACAGAAGTATATCAAGTAGCTCCTCAAGAGATTTGAGATGGATAGTATAAAGACAAATGATACTTTCATGGAAACTGCAACCAGGATGGATATAGATAAACCTGATTCCTTTGTTGATAAAAAGAAGTATATGTTGGATCCTTACTATACCTGACTTCTAGTAGACCAGATATTGTGTATAATGTGGGGAGTTGTGTGCAAGATTTTCGTCGAATCCAAAGGAGTCTCATCTGAAAGCTATTAAAAGAATTTTGAGATACCTAACGACACTCAGGACCTGGTTCTTTGGCATTTATCTGGTTATTCATTTGAATTTACTGTTTATGTTGATATTAATTATGTGTGTTACCTAGTAGATAAGAAGATCACATCTGCTATGGCTTATTTCCTTGTTTCATGTTTGATATCATAGGCTTCAAATAATGAAAATTCAATAGCTTTATTAACTGTAGAAGCTAAGTATATAGGTGCTGCCTCATGTTGTGATAAATCAACAATAGGAAGATTATGGAGTAATGATTGAACACGTCCCTTCTTGAACATGGCAAGGAATCCAGTTCATCACAAGAGAACAAAATATATTAATGTGAGGTATCACTTTTTGAGATATAATGTGGAAGAAGGTCACATATTAATGAAATTTTGCAAGACAGAAGAGTAGATCACTGACATATTTAACAAAGCTTTGAGCAGGGATCACTTTGAAATAAACTGCTTGGAGCTTGGTTTGATCAAAATGAACTAAGACATTCCTAACCCCCTCGATGATGGGCTATGTTTTAATAAATTTTAGTGAATCAAAGTGTTTAAATATATTAATCAGTCTTATACTATAACAGGTATGCACGCGTGGCATGGTTTCAAGGGATTAGATTTTTAATCTAATAAAAAAAAATCTTAGATCAAAAGAGAACTTCTTGGTCACATAGCAGGAACAAGTCAAAGAACCTGGTTGTGTGACACCCAAGTATGTACCTCCTTTCCAATAGATAGTTGTGATAGACTGTTGAACTTCCACTTTGTTAAAACCTGGTTCCTAGTCAATTAATTTTATCCTATAATAATGATTTCATCCAACTACTGAAATTAAAAAGGGTATCGGGTTTCAAAGATAATATTGTTATGCACACCCCTAGAGTAATCATGATTAATACCAATCTGCATAAAAATATGATCAGTTTCCTAAACTCTCTATCAACACATCTCTACTACCCAATCAAAGCCCATTAACCGCCTTTTAACATTTCGAAAGCTGCGCGTTATTCTCTTTTTCTCTCAGAATCGGATTAGGAGCAATATGTGTGATTGATTGAGCCAAACAACTGTCAAATCGTGTCTATACAAAATCATCTTTTACGTCTCTCTTCTCTCATTCGATCAAATTACCCAGCCCCATCTGAGAACACAATTCCAAAATCAAAACCCTAGTTTTCAATTCTCTCAAATATCTCAACTGTTAAAGATGTCGATGTCACGACCCAAACCCATGGGTTGCGATGGGCAACCGGTGCCTTACCCAACCGAGTACCAACGTAATATATCTTTCTTATAATACCATCTTGGGTAAATAGGCCATAAGAAATGTCATGATATAATCAGAATAAAATATAAGAGAATACTCGACATAGAATGACCTAACATGGAATACAAACTTATACATGTGACATATGGACCTATAATAACAAAATTATCATTTGTACACTCAAAACATCGGCCGAATAGGCCATACAGTTTTCATGTGCATAACATCTGTCTACAAGCCTTTAAGAGCACATAAACATCATAAAGGCTGGGACAAGGCTCCGCCATACCAATCATAACATGTCTAAAGCTTACCGACCAAGTAGGAAACTTCGGAGCAAGTGGAATGCGCCAACACCTTCTGCTGAGCTGATAGCCTACTAGGAGGACTGTCAACATGTCTATCGGGACCTGCGGGCATAAACGCAGCATCCCCGGGCAAAAGGGACGTCAGTACGAATAAAGTACTGAGTATGTAATGCATGGAAAGTAGTATATAAGACATGAAAGAAACAAGGAGTAAAGGACTTAACTTGTAAGTTTGAATAGCTCTGTGAATCATGAAACATTTATAATGTCATGCATATGTATATAAGTAGCATATCATGCATAGGTATATGCATAAATAACATCATCAAGCCTCTAAGGGCATCCCATCATATCATCTCAGCCTCTGTGAGCGAAATCATCAATGTATTCCATCTGATCAGGTGGTGGTACATATATAATACCGTAACCTTTCCCCATATCCCATGTACATATAATATACGCATATGTAAAGCCATGTATAAATGAATGCAATGCATAATAAAGTATGTCAATTAGATCTCTCGGAATGTCATAAGATCAATATGCCTTCGGATAAACTTTATCAACTTACCTATTTTCTGAGACCCATGAAAGGATGATATAATAATAGAACACATAGGGAATCAAGAACATAGGAACCCCTAGTACTTTTATGAATAGAGTCATTTATGAAAGTTGCGCATTTGCTCATTTTGTTTGTATCATATAGATCATGCCAAAAGAAAAGAAGGGATAGCCTTAACATACCTTAACTCCATTGAGTCCTTAATACCTTCCAAGAAATTCTTCAAACAACTCAACTCAATCTACCATAGCATAAGAAGATTCAAAATCTGTGCTGATTAAAGGCTATGTCAGTAACTTAAGCTAGTATAGCTCATTTACGTAAACTCGACAACATGTCCCCTCTAACAAGGGCCTCCTCCAATAGCATATACCAACAACAAAAGCCAGAGCAATCCCGAAACATATAATTATCAATAACAAGACACCATGTAACAACAACAAGTCACAAATACTTCATGACGAGCGGCAAGCTCTAATTTGAATCCGTATACCCAATATCACCCCTTTATAGACTTCTTACTTTAATTTAACAGTATCATTAACATGATAATGAAGTCATTAATCAATGATTACACCCTTATACCACATGTTTATAACAAAGAAAATAATCCACAACTCCAACTATCCTAAATTAGCAACTTTATTCACTAGTTCATATCTAGTCCATCCTCTTAACTTAATCAACATCAAGATAACATTAAGAACATGCAAGAACACAATATGCTTACCCCCTATAGTAACTTCAAGTCGAAATCCAAGTTAGATTTAGCTTACAACAGCCCTCAATGGCAATACAACACCATAGAAGTGACTTAAGCTAATCTTCACTTCCAATCTCAAGTTCCATATGTTCCTTTCATCAATTCACTTGATAAACATATAGACAAGTATAACAACAGAAACCATATCATAATAAAGTTAATTTCTCCAATTTCCAGCCATAACAACATATATATATATATATATAGCCCTAAAACAACCCAACAAAAGATAACATCTCTTTCCCTTTCAAGTGCTATCATGTAATCTCTCACTCCAACACCACAAACAACATGTAATTAACCTTAAACACAATCAAACGAATGTTAAACATACCTTAGGAAGTAGATACAATTCGAACCCTAAGCTTAACTTAGCTCACCATCATCCTTATTTACATCACAACACCATAGAGGGGTTATTCTTCACCTTTGGCTAACTTTGATGTTGGATTATGGTGTATTTTTTTGGAATTTATTTGGAGCCTTGGGGGAACTGTTTGGGAGGGTTTGGAGAGTATGATGATGGAAGGAGGTCGAAAAATGAACAAATCTCACCCCAAAAACGAGATAATAATAGGTGAAGGTTGGCCACCGATCAAGTGGGTCCCACAGGGGCTTCCTACGCGATCGCACAAAAATGTGAATATCTCTCTACTCGGATGTCGTATTGATGAGCGGTTTAATATATCAAAAACTAGACTTGTAGATCTTCAATTTGGTATGTGGATCATCCCGTAATTCCAAATATATTGGGATAAAAGCTCAGCTATATTTGACCTAATTTTAGCATATTTATGAATGTAACTTGTGATGACCTTTGCTAACTATTGTTCCACAACTCGCTTTACTTCAAAACGTAATACACAACTATCATATGAATAAAATAACTTATAACATAACCTCGTTATCATGTTAAGCACCCTAGTATCACTCCAAAAGTATATGTTATAACATTCCCAACTTGTCAACTTTCGACGAAACTTATTTTCTTCAATTTGTTTAGCTTCTCAGCCTTTCAACTCTCTTGGTACTTGTTATCCATGATCTTAAAGATTTGTAACGTCCAACGTAACACGACTAACTTAATTTATGTACTTTCAAAGATGATATCATTTATGAGCTTACATCAATTGACTTACGACGTACTCTCATGTACAAACATATGGGGTGTAACATCATTCCCCCCTTTGGAACATTCGTCCTCGAATGTTGACTGTTGCACTTATCAATATCATAACTTATAGCTCTTACGAATACATTAATAATATCATTTCCATCTAGGCAACTATTCTGTGAATAAATCCAAAGGCTAGGGTATTCCCCCCCTTAGGCCTCTTTCTCACACCACGACATGTGGTCGGAATTCTTCCAATCTCGTTATTGTTTCTACCTTCTATCCTGTAGCCTATACGACTATGCCCTTGTATATATGCCTATGCGACTCTTCTCTCCTTTTTCTCAAGATTTTAGCCAATCTCTAGGCCTCACCTTGTGAACATATACAGAACTATGACAAGCTGACCCTCTAGGCATCTATAGGTATACCGAAGTTCTTCGCTTTGTACTTTGTTGAACTTACGACTACTACTATATCTTGTTTCATAGCCTTGGTTATCTCTGCTTATGGCTTTACTACATCTAAGTTAGGTTAAACTATACCATAACTCTTACTTTGGTTTATTATTACCGAGGTCTACTACCCAACTCCAGGTTACTCTCTCACTGCTTATTCTATACGTATAAATCTAAGTCCTTTAATGCTTCCTTATTACTGTTCATCTAAAGAATAACATCCTTATCTCCTCTCATACGTTGGAACTTTTATCCATCTATTGTTCATTCACCTTAATATTGATCTATAATCTACCACTGATAACTTGAAACCTCTTACGTAACACATTGTCACTAGGCGTCACATCTCATCGGGGAACATCTGAAGTGATTTGCCGGATCCACCTAGGGACGATAATATACTTCAATAACCATATTTCATATCATCCCAACGTGATTCATCTTATGGGGGTATTCTAATCCTGTGCAATTCATGAAATCCCTTTTTTTAAAAATCATTACTCATTCAAAAGGCTAAACGTCATCCTCTTATCTATCACCATTAAACCTTTATTCTACTAACAAGGCAGCATTTTATCTCTTCTAATTGCTCCTAGTCTTAGACTCCTCTGAGTTCATTCAGGTTGTACCGAGCTTTCTATAACTTACAAAAACTATCAGCTCTCTTGTTTTGATGGGTTTAATCTTGAGGACTGACCTATTCTTGTCGCCTTCTCACTCACCTTTTCTTATCCTTACTCCTATCTACCTAAAACCTTGTTGCTCTACCATACTTTATATTGCGACCTACAAATATCTATTTATATTACTCGCAACCTTCCTTTAACTTGCTAGCACCATAGATTTCCTTTCGTGCCTTCTCCGTTGTCTTTAAATGTAAGCAATTACTTTTCCAGGTCGTTCTTCCACTGGCTCTTCAGGTCGACTAACATTCTCTCCTAACTAGGGACGAATGTTATACTAAGGTAAATATTTATCCATTCTAGGATTCAAGTACCTATCTTCTGAAAATTATGTACATTCTAGTATTTATTTCCGATTGTATTATTCTAGGGTGCACGACCAGCGTGTTTCACAAGGAGAACTACTATCACATTTTTAGTATTCTTTGTAAATGTAAGCTAACACTAACAATTCATCCACCATTTTGGGTTACTCTAACCCTAGCTGGATCTTGATGTCCCATCCTTCTCTTAAACTATATCTGTTAGCTCCCAAAGGTCATAACTAAGATGAGTATGATCAATTGTATATATCTCTGTTACTTAGTTTATAAGAAGTTTTCTTATGAAAGAAAGTGGAAGTTTATTTTTACTCAGTGAATGTTGCCGAATCTCTCGTTCTATAGGAGTAATAAGCGAAAAAGGGGATTCTTTAGGCTACTCCGCGGAAGAGTCAACACGAAAGAATGGTAGTATTCAACTTTCTATTGTCAATGTTCAAGTTCTTTGTCTTATCTTTTCTTATTCTTCTTGAATTGTCTCGAATTACCTATGGAGTTTGAGGGGTTCACAAGATTTTTGATTCCTTCTCCATTTCTGAGAGCTGGGGAACGAAAAATGAGATATTGCTTAAAGCTTCCTAGCATTTAAATCTCAGGATGCTTGCAACTCAACTATATTAATCTCCCCAAGCCATAAGGCGTAGGGCCTTATATTCGAATAGAAACATCAATCTTTCATCTAAAGCGTTGGCATCGATGAAGGTTTAAAGCCCCTTTCCTTCAACACCGAAAAGCTAGTAATTTTATGTGTCTTCTTAAACGAGTGAAGTGCTTCACGGACTGTTGAAAGTAACTCATAATGCTTATATTTCTCTGCCTGAATTGTAAATAATGATAATCTTCACTATTGGGTACCTCATACCCTTCTTCACCCTGCTTCTTCTCTTGTTGCTTTTTACCATATGGGTGGATAGATATTCATGACTTAGGTCTCCTTGTCAAGAAGCTTACACGTCTTAGTACACACATGATCTGCTGAAGACCTTACATTTACTCATCATAAGTATGATGCAAAATCGAGTTCCTCTGACTCAACTCTTCCACAGCCATATTCATTCGCTTACCAACTGTCTTTCTGGAAGTAAGTATCGTTGCATTATGAATAAAATAGAATTTAGGAGTTTGATTTATTACAACTGAGCTCTACCACACGACCTAGAGTAAGGAGAAAGGGATATGTCCTAAATGCCTTGTAGCCTCTTGCTTATAAGTATGGGGCAAAACACACACATAAACAAGACTCTGCTAGACACGGCTTGTAGACTCCCTAGGACAGAACTTCTCTGATACCACTTTTGTCACGACCTAAACCGATGGACTGCAATGGGCACCTGATGCCTTACCCAATTGAGTACCAAGGTAATGTATCTTTCTTATCATACTATTATAGGGAAAATGGGCCAGAAGGGTCGTCATGATATAACCAGAATAAAATACAAGGGAATACTTGACATAGGATAATCCAACATGGAATACAAACTTATACATGTGACATACGTTCCTATAAGACCGAAATGATAACTTGTACACTCAAAACATAGGTCGAAAAGGCCATACAATCTTTCATATGCATGACATCTATCTACAAGCCTCTAAGAGTACATAAATATCGTAAAGGCCAGGACAAGGCCCCGCCATACCAATCATAACATGTCCAAAGCATACTGACTAAATAGGCAACTCCGGAGCAAATGGAGTGCGCCAACACCTTCTGAAGAATTAATAGCCTACTAGGAGGACTGTCAACCTGCATATCGGGACCTGCGGGCATGAAACAAAGCATCCCCAAGCAAAAAAGGATGTCAGTACGAATAAAGTATTGAATATGTAAGGCATGAAAAGTAGTATATAAAAGACATGAAAGAAGCATGGAGTAAAGGACTCAACCTGTAAGTCTAAATAGCTCTGTGAATCATAAAACATTTATAATGTCATGAATATGCGTATAAATGGCATATCATGCATAGCTATATGCATACATAACATCATCAATCATCTGAGGGCATCCCATCATATCATCTCAGCCTCTATAGGCGAAATCATCAACGTATACCAACTGATCAGGTGGTGGTACGTATATAAAGCCGTAAACTTTCCCCATATCAAAATACATATAATATACGCGTATATAACTCCATCTGGTCATGGGTCAATGTAAATGTATAAATGAATGCAATGCATAATAAAGTATGTCAATAAGATCTCTCGGAATGTCATAAGATCAATATGCCTTCGGATAAACTTTATCAACATACGGATTTTCTGAGACCCATGAACAGATGATATAATAATAGGACACATGGGGAATCAAGAACATAGGCACCCCTAGTACTTCTATGAATAGAGTCATTTATGAAAATTGCACATTAGCTCGTTTTGCTTGTATCATATGGATCATGCCAAAAGGAATGAAGGGATAGCCCTAACAAACCTTAACCCCGTTGAGTCCTTAATACCTTCCAAGAAACTTCTTCAAACAACCCAACTCAATCTACCATAGCATAAGGAGATTCAAAATACGTGCTGAGTAAAGGGTAAGTCTGTAACTTAAGCTAGTAGCTCGTTTACGTAAATTCGGTAGCATCTCCCCTGTAATAAGGGCCTCCTCCAATACCATATACCAATAGCAATAACCAGAGCGATCTAGAAATATATAATTATCAATAACAAGACACTATATAACAATAATAAGTCACAAATACTTCACGACGAGCGGTAAGCTCTGATTGGAATCTATATACCCAATATCACCCCTTATAGACTTCTTACTTTAACCTAACAGTATCATTAACATGAAAATGAAGTCATTCATCAATTATTCCCGTCTTATACCATATGTTTATAATATAGAAAATATTCTAAAACTCCAACTATCCTCAATTAGCAACGTTATTCACTAGTTCATGTCTAGTCCATCCATTTAACTTAATCAACATCAAGATAACATTAAGCACATGCAAGAACATAATATGCTTACCCTATACAGTAGCTTAAAATCAAAATCCAAAATATATTTAGCTTACAACAGCCCTCAATGGCAATACAACACCATAGAAGTGACTTAAGCTAATCTTCACTTCCAATCTCAAGTTTCGTATGCTTCTTTCACCAATTCACTTGATAAACATATAGACATGCATAACAACAGAAACCATATCATAATCAAGTTATTTTTCCCATTTTCCAGCCATTTATAGTTCATGGAAATAACCTTTCCTAAACAGTCCATTAAAAATAACCCAACAAAAGATAACAACGTCTCTTCCCCTTTCAAGTGCTATCTTGTAATCTTTCACTCCAACATCACAACCAATATGTAATTAACCTTAAACACAATCAAAAGAATGTTAAACATACCTTAGGTAGTAGATACAATTCGAACCCTAAGCATTACTTAGCTCACCATCATCCTTATTCACATCACAACACCATAGAGGGGTTATTCTTCACCTTTGGCTAACTATGATTTTGGATTATGGTGTATTTTTTTAGAATTTGTTTGGAGCCTTAGGGGAACTATTTGGGAGGATTTGGATAGTGTGAGGATGGAAGCAGGTCGAAAAATGAACAAATCTCATCCCAAAAATGAGATAAGAATAGGTGAATGTCAGCCACCGATCAAGTGGGTCCCATAGGGGCTGCCTGCGCGGTTTCACAAAAATATGAATATCTCTTTACTCGAATGTCGTATTGATGAACGGTTTAATGTGTAGAAAACGAGACTCATAGATCTTTCATTTCGTAGGTGGATAATCTAGTAATTCCACGTATATTGGGAGAAAAGTGCATCTATATGTGACCTAATTTTCAGCAAATTTATGAATGTAACTTGTAATGACCTTTGCCAACTATTATTCCACAACTTGCTTGACTTCAAAATGTAATACACAACTATCATACGAATAAAATAACTCATAACATAACCTCCTTATCATGTTAAGCACCCTAGTATCACCCTAAAAGTATATTTTATAACATTCTTAACTTGTCGACATTCGATGAAACTTATTTTCTTCAATTTGTCTAGCTTCTCAGCCTTTCAACCCTATTGGTACTTCTTATCCATGATCTTAAAGATTTGTAACCTCCAAAGTAATATGATTAACTTACTTTATGTACTTTCAAAGTTGATCTCATTTCTGAGCTTACATCAATTGACTTACAACGTACTCTCACGTACGAAAATATAGGGTGTAACAGCCGAACTCACCAAGCAAATCTAAATCTTTTTCTCTCGAGTCAAACCCAACTTTGGTGATAGTTTCGTAGAGGACATCACTGGTTTGGGAATTAACTGGCAGGGGAGAGTATTAGTGCTCGAGTAGAAGCACCAGTAGCTACCATTTCTGAGTCTGAGAGACAAAGAACCATTTCCAAACGCAAGAAGAAGACCCAAAGGACAATTGCCATCACGGGGAGAGAAAAATGGTTTATTGGACTGATAATATTAAAGGGTTGGGTAATCGACCTAGCCATTGTGATTATATTTAGGATGAATATGTTGGAGAGGATTGAGAATCATACGTGGACACATCTACTCTTGTGCCCACTCCCAGTAATATATGGTGAACCAATGATTTATTTTTACAAGAATTTTAAGGTGCTTGAGGATGAAACGGTTAATACTGAGGTAAGGGTAGTGAACTTGGTTATTGATGCCAAGTTGCAAGGGGAAATATATAGTGTGCTTATGGATGGATTTGATACATATGTACGACGTGACTAGCCCAGTTTGGGAGAGAAGGAATATACTCTGTACTTGAACTCAAATTTTACTCAGAAGAGGGAGCAACATACTGCAAGGAAATTAGGAAAGGGGGAGATGAAGCCTGTTCACAAGCTTCTATTTGAGCTTGTGAATAAATGCTTGATGCTTCGATCAGAGAGGAGGAATGAGGTCACATACTTGGATATAACAGTTATGGAGTTTCTGGATCAAAATAGACCAGTCAACCTGCCCTCACTGATGAACAAGCATATGGCAAGGGCAACTAATCAAGAAAAAGGGTACTCATGCTCTGCCATATTGTTCTTCTTCACTAGGATATTTGAACACTTCAAGGTTCCTTTAAGAGCACCTAAGAAGGGGACTAAAAAGGACATGTTGATGAGGAAACCTTAAGGGAGTGCGACTGCACTGTGTGACCATTGGTGAAAAAGAGTAAAAGCATGTTCAGACCTTTTGGAGGAATTAGCTGCTGCCAATGAGGAGAAGGAGGACATGAAAGAGGAAATTGTTTCCTTGAAGGTGAAGATGAAGAAAGAGCAAGAGGCTGCTGGTGCTCTATTTGACAAGCTTCTGGAGCTTATGCATGGAGAACCATCTTCCAGAAAAGAACATGTTCCTCAGTCCTCTTAGTTGCCCAGTCTAGTCCCAATTGATCCCTAGTCGTGTTATTTCTATGACCACTTTCTACATATTTTCTCTTGTTTGTTTATTTTTTGTTGGTAGTTTGATGGGTTTGTTTAACCATATATTAGTTAGGGCCCTTTGGTATTAATGTGGTACAATGATTAATCAATAAAAATTTCTTATTTTGGCCTAACTTTGTCTCTTTAAATCTGGAAATTTTATTGGATTAAAAGTTTGAGCTCTTGATATTGTGTTTATGTTAGTTTAGCCCCAATGTCCATGAGTTGGATATTGAATACTATTCACTTTTGATGATGATGACTCTTTATTTTTTCGATGATGCCAAAAGAAAAAAGTTAAGAATATGTGTGTTGATCAGTAGACCTCGTCCTTGTGCATTTGGGCTAATGACCTGACCATATCTGTGAGTTTGTTTGTTTGGATGTTTAAATATGCATTATGCCTAGACATCTTTAGGGTTGCGATGAATGGAAGGCAAGTCTCTTTCACTTGCGCAAACCTGGACCAAATTGAGGAAGGTGCTGCAAATGAAACTGGTTCTCGGGCTGAGAACTGAGTGCGTCGCGCATAGGTTTGTCATTATCAAATAGGGTAATTTGTTTAGCTGAGAATGTGTCATGTTTTAATGCTTAACAAGCCATAATTAATTGCATCGAAAGAACCAGGTTTTATGAATAGGCTATTATGATAGGGGACCGGTATGTAGATGACTTATGCTGTTAGTTGAAGGAACCAGGTTTGCAGCAAGCCAACGCAGAGTACTGATCAGACGCGGAGGAGATAAATATTAATGCAAGTGGGACTCCTGAATAAAACTTGCACATGCACTGAAAGGAAAAACATTATCTGGAGGAATTCATGTTAAAAAAGGATTTAAATGTCATGCCCTGAACCATGGCCTGGGCGTAACACGGCACTCGGTGCCTGACTGCATGTGACCGAGCAAACCAACTCGATGATTGAATCAACATATGGTATAACTATAAGCTAGATATAAATATACACCATGATGATCTACTAAAGAGTCTGACTGAAATATCATAAATGAGTAGCCGACAAGGCTAACACATAAAAGCGTGCTAATATCTGACTGATTGAACTATAGTCTACGCAGCCTCTAAGAATACTGAAATGCTAACTGTTTACCGCGACAAGGTCCCCGACATACCTTACTAACTGAGATACTATAAAGACTGAAGACTGAAAAAAGGGATAATGCCTGGAAAGCCCGGGGCTCAGCAATAGCTGATTCGAGCTGTCCTAGCAAGCAGAATCGTCAACATGTAAATTGTTACCTGCATCGCGAGATGCAGGCTTCGGGCAAAACGGGACGTCAGTACATTTGGATTACACTGGTAGGTAAAACAACTGAAAGAAGGAACTGTAAATACTGAACTAAACATAGGAAGTAAAGTTATGAATACTCCCTCTTTTGAATGATGAACCACCTGTTTATCTGAATAAATAAATTGTGGCATATCCCATATATATATATATATATATATATATATATATATATATATATATATATATATATATATATATGTATATATGCACAAACTGCGGCCTCGGGCCCAAGTATACGTATACATAACTGCGGCCTCAGGCCCAAATACAGGTGTTCAACATTCAGGGATTTAGAATTAGGAACTGAAAATCATACTACAATATATGATACTAAAATACTGAACCATACTAAGTTACATGATACTGGAATGCTGAATAGAACTAGACGAAGACATATATTTATAATAAATTGATTTGTCATAACTGAAACTCATAAGATATTGAACGATTATGAAACTATGCCATCTAGAGAATGGAAGTTCTACAACTATTCATTTAACTAAGGCATAATTATCTTCTAAGGAACTAATAACAGTCATAAAGAATGGGACGTAGGGAGAATCATAGACATTCCTAGGCATAAAGAGAGTTAGCCTCACATACCTTAACTCTGGCCCTTTTTAAGAGTTTCATGATGTTCGTCATCTCTTTCACGATAATCTATGGCAATATATATCAAGAGGAATCAATATTAGCGATAAGGCTCATGTTTTGGTAACATGGGAATTTATCAAACACTTTTTGGGCGTAAAGCCTCATAGCCCTCATTAATGGTGTTTTCCTCACCTAAATCTCATTCTACTACTTGTAGGTGGTTCTACAATCCCAAATAGATGTTACTAACACAATTTCTCATCGCGCAAATGATTATAACAATCTGAAGTCAACAACGCAAAATTCTAGCATAGTTCATTTTATTCCCTTTATCAAACCCATCTACTATTCTCCCACCACTCATCAATTTATAGTTATAAATGATTTGGGAGTACACGCATTACCTTTTTGAAGTTCAATCCTCTTGTATTAGAGTTCTAGGGTTTTGTTTTTCAATAATGGTCTCTCGACCGAATATCTAATGATTGGAAGGATTTATCCATGTTAATAAGGTGTTGGAGAATTGAAATTAACTTAGAATCATCGTTAGAACTTACCTTGGATGATAGAGGGACCTTGGGGAAGTTAGGTTCTTGAGAGCTTTCCTTTCTATAGTAGGTTTTCTTGTTTGGGGTGTGGGGACGAGGTAGGGATTTTAAATAAGTGAATACGTCCCAAAATTGAGGAGGAAACAAAAGTAGCCCGGATAAACATTGTCGGCGCAGGGCATTATCAGAGGCACCAAAATAATAGTGCAAGGCGTCATCAGAGGCACCAAAACTATAGTGCCTTGCACTGTCAGGGGCGCTGAGGTTAGTGCCCTGGACAGTGCCTTAAACTGTCTATGGCCGTGAGTTTTCATGGCCTTGCACTATCTATGGTCGTGAGTTTTCATGTCCTTGCACTGTCTAAGGCTATAAGACGAACCTCCCATAAACTTTGTCGATTCTATCAAATATTATGCACCTCACTATCAGTCTTGATTACAAAACAACAGTTTCCACCCATACTCATCCCGATAGGACTTCACATGTTAAAATGTCATATTAATACTTATTTAATGCATCCACAACTAATTTAGATTTATGGAGTGTTACATTATCTCACCCTTGGGATCATTCATCCTCGAATGATTGTCCTGATTATAACTACGATTAACTCTGGAACTTAAACAGGACTGGTGGACACATGTGAACACTAAAATGTCATGAACATGTGCATACTAAACTGAATGAATACATGATTACTGAACTAGTGAGATGCTGAACTGAATAGGTACTATACTGAATGGCTACTAAACTGACTGAATACTGAAAGACACGGAGATTGTAATATAAGGTCTGAATGAGAAGGTTAGTTACCTTCTACATTTTTCGCTTGCTCTTCAAAGAGATGGGGATATCTGGACTTCATGTCCTCTTCGACTTCCCACATAGCCTTTTCAACATTTTGATTCCTCTAATGCACTTTCACTGAAGCAATTTCCTTAGTTCGGAGCTTGAGGATTTGACGATCAAGGATAGCCACTGGAATTTCTTCGTAAGTTAGGATATCATTAACCCCTATAATCTCTGTAGGAACCACTAGAGAAGGGTCTCTCGTGAATTTCATCAACATAGACACATGAAACATTGGGTGTTCAATAGCTAATTCTTGTGGCAATTCTAACTCATAAGCCAGCTACCCCATCCTTCGCAAGATTCTATATGGCCCAATATAGCGGGGACTAAGCTTCCCCTTTTTCCTAAATCTCATAGGGCCTTTCATAGGCTAAACTTTCAGAAATACCCAATCATCAACTTGGAACTCTAAGTCTTTATGCCACACATCCGAATAGGACTTTTGGTGACTCTGAGCCGTCTTCAAATGCTCTTGAGTCAACTTGACTTTCTCCATAGCCTGATAGACCAAATCGGGTCCTAACAACTCCGCTTCGCCAACTTTGAACCAACCAATTGGTAATCTACACCTTCGCCTATATAGAGCTTCGTACGGTGCTATCTTTATACTAGAGTGGTAGCTGTTATTTTAAGCAAACTCAATGAGGGTTAGATGATCATCCCAATTACCTTTAAAATTGATAGCACACGCCCTCAACATTTCCTCAAGAGTCTTAATGGTGCGCTCTGCCTGGCCATCTATCTGAGGATGAAAAGTTGTGCTGAGGTTCACCCTTGTGCCCAATCCTTTCTGAAAGGATTTCCAAAAGCTCGTTGTGAACTGAGCACCACGATCTGAGATGATGGAAAAAGGAGTCCCATGCAATCAGACAATTTCCCGGATATACAACTTGGCATAATCCTCTGCTAAATCTGTAGTCTTTATTGGAAAGAAGTGAGCTGACTTGGTAAGTCGGTCTACAATCACCCAAATTGAATCATGCTCCCGAAACGAGCGAGGTACGCTTGTTATGAAGTCCATGTTTATCATCTCCCATTTCCAAATGGGAATTTCTATACTCTGAGCTAAATCACCAGACTTCTGGTGTTCGGCTTTCACCTGTTGACAATTTGGACACTTAGCCACAAAATCTGATACGTTCTGTTTCATGTCGTTCCACCAATAGATCTCCTTAAGAGTCTAATACATCTTTGTAGAACCTGGGTAGATAGAATACCTGGAATTATGGGCTTCTGACATAATCAACTCTTTGAGCCCATCTATGTCTGGAACACATAGTCTTCCTCTGTATCTCAACATGAGCTAAGTGTCCCATAGAATGCTGACTGAGAGCATCCGCTACAACTTTTGTTTTCTCGTGATGATAGAGGATATCAACATCATAATCCTTGGGCAATTCGAGCCACCTTCTCTAAAGAAGATTCGATTCTCTTTGCTTGAAGATGTATTGCAGACTCTTGTGATCTGTGAAAATATCAACATGCACTCCATACAAATAATGGCGCCAGATCTTTAGCGAAAATATCACCGCAGCTATCTCAAGATCATGAGTCAGATAATTCTTCTCGTGAGCCTTGAGTTGTCTCGATGCGTAGGCTGTGACTTTACTATGCTGCATTAACACACCCCCAAGACCAGCCCCTGAAGCATCACAATAAACAATGAACCCTTCGGTTCCTTCTGGTAGTGTCAAAACTTGCGCTGAAGTCAACCTCTTCTTTAACTCCTCAAAACTTTTCTCGCAAGTGTCCGACCACTGAAACTTGACCTTCTTCTGAGTTAATCTAGTCAAAGGGGATGAGATAGAGGAAAATACCTCTACGAAATGCCTGTAATAGCCTGCTAGACCCAAGAAACTTCTTATATCAGATATCGAGATGGGTCTAGGCCAATTCTTCACCGCCTCTATTTTTTGAATGTCTACCTTTATGCCTTCGCCTGAGATGACATGGCCCAAAAACGCTACCGATTTCAACTAAAATTGACACTTAAAAAATTCCGCATATAACTTATGATCCTGCAATATCTGCAACACAATTCTTAGATGTTCTGTATGGTCCATCTCCCTACGGGAATAAATCAAGATATCATCAATGAACACAATAACGAACAAATCAAGATAAGGATTGAATACCCTATTCATAAGGTCCATGAAAGCTGTTGGTGCATTCGTTAAACCAAACGACATTACAAAAAATTCAAAATGCCCATAACGAGTCCTGAAAGCTATTTTAGGAACATCACCTCCCTTAACCTTCCACTGATGGTACCCCGATCTGAGGTCAATCATGGAATAACACCGGGCACCCTGAAGTTGATTGAATAAATCATTTATTCTGGGAAGAGTTTCCTAGTTCTTGATGGTGACTTTATTCAACTGACGATAGTCAATGCACATGCTCAAAGACCCATCCTTCTTTCGGACAAAAAAGATCGGTGCACCCCAAGGTGAGACACTTGGACTTATAAATCCATTATCTAGAAGATCTTTCAACTGGACTTTTAGCTCTTTCAACTCTGCTGGAGACATTCTATAAGGCGGAATAGATATCAACTTAGTGCCGGGGAGTAGATCAATTCCATAGTCAATCTCTCTATCGGGAGGAGGGACTCCAGGAAGATCTTCGGGAAATACTTCTAGGAACTTATTTATAATTGTTACTGATTGGAGAGTGGGAATCTGAGCATCTGCCTCCCTAACTCGAACCAGGTGATAGATATACCCTTTAGAAATCATCTTTATGGCTTTTAGGTAGAAATAAACCTATCCTTAGGTGCTACTGTATCCCCCTTCCATTCTAAGACTGGCTCACTAGGAAATTCAAAACTTACTATTTTTGTTCTACAACCCACTGTGGAGTAACAAGACTCTAACCATTCTATGCCCATGATTACGTCGAAGTCTACCATCTCCAATTCTACTAAGTCTGCTACAGGAAGGCGATGATACACCTTGATTGGACATCCCCTATAGATACATCTAGCTATAACTAATTCTCCAACTGGAGTGGACACTTCAAAGGGTTCATATAACTTTTCTGGTTCTATCCCAAATTTCTTAGCAAGATATGGGGTTACATAAGATAGGGTGGACCCCGGATCCATAAGAGCATAAACATCAAAGGTGAAGACTGTTAGCATGCCTGTGACAACATTTCCACGAGCCTCTATATCTTGACGGCCTGCCAGCACATACAAGCGATTTCGACTACTGCCCGTATTACCGGGCATTCCGGAACCACGTCCTTGTTGGGCTTGAAAGTTCTGAGGGGTTGCTGAATTAGTGGACCGAGCTACATTGCCTCCATTATTTTGCCTTACTGATGGACAATCCCTCAAGAAGTAGCCCTACTGACCGCAACCAAAGCAACCATTTGTTCTTGAACGACACACCCCTGGTTGCCTCTTACCGCATGTGTTGCAAACATGGAAACCAAGGACTCTATAGTCCACACTAGCTTATGACTGTGAGCTTGTTTCTTTCAAATTCTGGTTTTGCCTGCTACTTTGTTCTGGTTTTTCTTGTTAAACTTGGACCACTGAACTGGTGCACTAGCTGAAGATGGAGCAGGTCCTGATTTTGATTTCTTGAAGAACTGGCGATTGCCACCTGCTTGAGATCCCCCATGGCTGAAATTTCCGGCAGACTTAGCTCTCTTGCTAACTTCCCGATCCTTCTCTCTCTTTAGTCGCTCTTCTTCCTTCAACCTGTTTTCGTTCCCTTGAACAAAGGCAACCATCTTGGTAATGGTCATGTCATTGTTCTGAGCCGCTATATTAGCATCAGCAAACAAATCATCTGAAATCCCCAACACAAACCGCCTAACTCTGGTCCTCATATCACGTACCATTTTCGTATCATAATTGGCCAGAGAGACGAACTTGAGGTAGTACTCATTCACACTCATCTCATTCTGTTTGAGTCTCTCAAACTCTAAAGCCTTAGCTTCCAAGACCTCAATGGGTAAAAAAATGCTCAAGCAACGCATCTACAAACTCCTTCCAAGTCACAGAAGCCACATCTTCCCCACGAGACTCTTCCCATGTTTCATACCAAGTGTTAGCAACATCCTTCAGCTGGTACGCAGCAAGCTCTGCTGCCTCAGTGTCTGTAGCATGCATCGCTCGAAATATCTTTTGAACATCATGAATGAAATTTTGCGAATCTTTATCCTTTTTGGACCCTGTGAAAATTGGAGGTTTCATGTTCAAGAATTCCCTGGACCTGGAACTACCCGTCTCATCAACAACACTTGTTCCCTGCCTTTGAGCCTGAGTAGCAATAATTTGGGTAAGCAACTGGATAGCTCCCCTAACATCCATGTCTGAAGCATTAGGCACTGAGCTCGATGCAACTCCCTAGGCTGGAGTGACCTCCTCCTGAGCAGCATTAGCCATAGCCCCCGGCTAGTAGCTGAGGCCCTCGTGGTATACTTTCCTTTTGTAGGAATTTTCTGAAATACGTAAGCCGCACGAGTTAGGAGGATTCCTGGAAGCATAACTCTAACTACACGATTTAGAGTATAAAAGAAATGAAACAATCGTATATGTCTTGGTGGGCAGTTATTAAATGTGTGGCGCGCACATACACATAAAGGTGACCCCACTGGACACAGATTCATAGACTACCTAGGAATCTTGAACCAAAGCTCTGATACCAAGCTTTGTCATGCCCCGAATCATGGCCTGGGCGTAACATGTCACTCGGTGCCTGACTGCATGTGACCGAGCGAACCAACTAGATGACTGGATCAACATGTGGTGTAACTGTAAGCTAGATATAAATATACACCTTGTTGATCTACTAAAGAGTCTGACTGAAATATCATAAATTCAGAAAATACTGAAAAGTTTGCAAGTGTACATGAGTAGCCGACAAGGCTAGCACATAAAAGCCTGAAACATCTGACTAACTGAACTATAGTCTACGATGCCTCTAAGAATACTGAAATACTAACTGTTTACCGAGACAAGGTCTCGGCATACCTTACTAAATGAAATACTATAAAGACTGAAGACTGAAAAAAAGGATAATGCCCCAAAAGGCTGGGGCTCGCCAATATCTTATACGAGCTGTACTAGCAAGCAGAATCGTAAACCTGCAAATTGTTACCTACATCGCGAGATTCAGGCCCCGGGCAAAAAAGGATGTTATTACATTTGAATTGCACTGGTATGTAAAACAATTGAAAGAAGGAACTGTAAATACTGAAACTGAAACTAATAACCGATAACTAAAGCTAATAACCGATAGGAAGTAAGGATATGAATACTCCCTCTTCTGAATGATGAACCACCTATTTATCTAAATAAATAAATAAGGCCTATATATATATATATATATATATATATATATATATATATATATATATATATATATATATATGTGTGTGTGTGTGTGTGTGTGTGTGTGTGTGTGTGTGTGTGTGTGTATACGTATACATAACTGCAGCCTCAGACCCAAAAATGCATAAAGCATAAACTGCAACCTCAGGCCCAAAGATGCGTAAAGCATAAACTGCGGCCTCAGGCCCAAATACAGGTGTTCAACATTCAGGGATTTAGAATCAGGAACTAAAATTCATACTGCGATACATGATACTAAAATACTGAACCATACTGAGTTACATGATACTGGAATGCTAAATAGAACTAGACTGAGACATGTATTTATAATAAATTGATTTGTCATAACTCAAACTCATATGATATTGAACGATTATGAAGTTAAGCCATCTAGAGAATAGAAGTTCCACAACTATTCATGAAACTGAGGCATAATTATCTTCTGAGGAACTCGTAACAGTCATAAAGAATGGGATGTAGGGAGAATCAAAGACATTCCCAAGCGTAAAGAGAGTTAGCCTCACATACCTTAACTCTGACCCTTTTTAAGAGTATCACAGTGTTGGTCGTCTCTTTCACGATAATCTATGGCAATATATAATCAATATTAGCGATAAGGCTCATGTTTTGGTAACTTAAAAATTTATCAAACACTATTTAGGCGTAAAGCCTCATAGCCCTCACTAATGGCATTTTTTTCACCTAATTATCATTCTACTACTTCTAGGTAATTCTACAATCTCAAATAGATGTAACTAACAATATATTTCATCACGCAAATGATTATAACAATCTGAAGTCAACAACGCAAAACCCTAGCATAGTTCATTTGATTCCCTTTATCAAACATATCTACTATTTTCCCAACACTCGTCAATTCATAGTTATAAATTATTTGGGAGTAGAAGCATTACCTTTTTGAAGTTCATCCTCTTGAATTCGAGTTCTAGGATTTCTTTTCTCAATAATGGCGTCTCGATTGAATATCTAATGATTGGAAGGATTTACCCATGTTAATAAGGTGTTGGAGAATTGAAATTAACTTAGAAACATCGTTAGAACTTACCTTGGAAGATGGAGTGACCTTAGGGAAGTTAGGTTCTTGATAGCTTTCCTTTCTAGAGTAAGTTTTTGTGTTTGGGGTGTGGGGGACGAAGTAGGGCTTTTAAATAAGTGAACACGTCCCAAAATTTAGGAGGAAATAAAAGTAGCTCAGATAAATATCGCCGGCACAGGACATCATCAGAGATGCCAAAATAACAGTGCTAGGCGCCATTTGCACTGTTAGGGGCGCTGAGGTTAATTCCCTGGACACTGCCTTGCACTATCAGGGGCGCTAAGGTTAATGATCTGGACAGTGCTTTGCATAGTCTATGGCCATGAGTTTTCATTGCCTTGCACTGTCTATGGTCATGAGTTTTCATGGCCTTGCACTTTCTAAGACTATAAGACGGACCTCCCATAATCTTAGTCGATTCTATCAAATCTTATGCACCTCACTATCGGTCTTGATTCCAAAACAACAGTTTCCATTCATACTCATGCTGATAGGACTTCACGTGTTAAAAGGCCACATTAATACTCATTTAATGCATCCATAACTAATTCAGATTTATAGAGTGTTACATTAATATTTTGAAATGCTTGCATTAAAGGAAAATGATTGAGGAGTTCGAAACAATTAAGGAAATCAAATCCTAAAAGGATTCTTTTCCTTAACCAAAATATTCTAGGACTTGGAACATTAATTGGGAAGATATTTTGGCCAACTCTACATCTATACAAAGCACATATTCAGTCTTGGCTATAGAAATCTAGGTGAGAAGGTGCTCATGGAGATTCGATCTGCTCAACTAAAGAACCTATTCTAGAAGACAAAATTGCTAAAGTTCTTTAGTAGTTTAGGTTGAGTCAATTGATTAGAATTGTAACATATTTGCTTTTGAGAAGAGTAATAATAGGTCAGAATAGAAACATTGAGTTTATGTATTCGCTTCCTAGACTAGAGTTAGTTTGGAAAGAGGTAGCTACAATTTAGTAATTGTCGGCGAATTAAAAGTACTAGAGTTAGTTTCTTTAGTTATAGAGTTGTAACTTAATACTGCTCATTGAAGTTAGTGGAGTTTTGAAGAAAATCCTACTGGGGTAGGTCATAGTTTTTACCCCCTTAAACAAGGAGGTTTTCTACGTAAAAATTGCTATATTATTTATATTCTGCGCTTTATTTTCCGTTTTTATCTATTTGTTTAGTTCAAAGAACGAGGTTCTTTGAAATTGCAAAAATTGAGCAAGAAACAATTAAACCTTAAGTGAACTCTAAATTAACAAAAACTTAACCTATGTTAGCCTAAATCTAAATTCTCAGCAAAAACATCCACACGTGACTCCTTATGGAATATGCTTCGGAAATTTCATACGAGAAGAAGCATTGTCTCTGTTAGATTAGTTAGTGTTTGATGGAAGAATTTGAGAAGAGGTTGTTTTGCCCCTCATTGGAAAAAGTAAGAAGTGTTTAAAAGCACTTCTTTGTCTTATATAGTTTAAATATTTTAAAGGATATTTTGGAGAGAAATTAGAAATTTGACTATATTTTTAATAGTCAAGATTGGGCACTTGGGAAATTGGGCTTTGGGCCTATTAAGTAATCCGGAATTAATTTTTAGTCACCTATTATTTTATTAAATAATTTAAAATATTTTTAAATTAAATTTCAAAAAACATTTTTAATAGTTTTCTTTTTTAAATTTAAAAAGGTGACTATTGGTTTTAAAAGGTACCTATTATGAAAAGACGAGTCTGTTAATTCCAACAGACTCCTACATGTATTATAAATACCCATATCATCTCCAAAACGAAATCAACTGAAACTTTCCATCTCTTTCTCTTCTAGTTATTTTCTATAATTTATAAATATTCTATTCTTGTGGAAAATTCGAGTTAATTATTGAAACTCGAATTTCAGAGGCTTTGTAAAATTCTGGCGAAATTCTGCTATTATCTATGCAGCAACAACGTGGGAAGCATAAATTCCTTAAGGACAGTGATTACACTATCGAAGCCAGATTATTTTATCCCATTATTTTTTCTAACAATCTTAAGAAATTTAATCAACACTACAATGGAGGATTCTAGTAGTAATTGTGGTTTCAACAAGATGTTCGAAGTGTTCGAACTGGATCAATTTGATGGTTCGAATTTTACCCGTTGAAAAGAAAAATTGTTGTTCTTTCTCACGGAGTTGAGAATAGCATATCTGCTAAGTTCTGATCTTCCTGCAATGCCAGAATCTACTGCTCAAGATTCTGACAAAATTAAGGCGGCATGCAAAAAACGTGAAGATGATGAGGTGCGCTGTAGAGGTTTTATTTTAAGCTCACTTTCTGATCGTTTATATGATTTGTTTCCCTCCTCTCAAATCACCACAAGAAATATGGAAAGCCTTGGAACAGAAATATACTGCTGTGAAATAAGGAACGAACAAATTCCTTGTTATGAAATTTTTTGAATTTCAAATGGTAGATGGGAAATCTTTCGTGGAACAGGTTGATGAGTTGCTTGTCCTGATATCTAGACTCAAAGTTTTTAAAGCTGATGTTTCAAAATCTCTTCAAGTGGTTGTTGTACTAGCAAAATTACCAGCCACTTGGAATGACTATAGGAAGAAATTATTACATTCTTCCGAAGACTTTAATGTGGAATAGTTGACAAAGGATATTTGAATTGAAGAAGAGACACAGAAGCGTAAAAATAAATATATTATGGAAACTAGTTCAAAGGTGAATTATGCTGAGTCTAGTAAGGCAAACAATTCTGGAAAATTTGGAAACAAGGCTGGAAAGAAGAGAAAGTTTGAGGTTGCTCCAAAGGAAATTCTTCTAACATTAAGAAAGGTCTGTGTTATACTTGTAAAAAAATGGGCCATTTTAAGAGAGATTGCAAATTTTGTAAGAGATAGAAAAAGGAAGAAAATTGCTGGACAGAAGAGAGTAAATAATGTTGAACAACAACAAACTTCTTCTTTGGATATCGTTGCAATGGTTTCTGTCTTTGCTAATTTGAATCTGAGTATGATGACCGAATGCAACACGGCAGCAACTATGAATTTTGCAGATTGGTGGTATGATTCCGGTGCTACAGTTCATGTATGCAATGCCAAGAGTTTCTTCAAACATTATGAAGTTGCAACAAGTGATGAAAAGGTTTTATTGGGAAATCATGACATCGCCAAGGTCTTTGGAAAAGGAACAGTTGAACTACAATTCACTTCGGGAAAGAAGTTGATTTTAATGAATGTTCATCATGTATCTGATGTTAGGAAGAATTTAATTTCTGCACGTTTATTAAGTAAGAAAGGCCTCAAAACTGTTATAGAGGCAGAAAAGATTATTTTCTCTAATAATGATGTATTTGTAGGACAAGGATACTCTTGTGAGGGCATGATCAAATTAAGTATTAATAAAGTTAAAGTTTTTGCTTATATGATCGAGTCATCTATTAATTTATTGCATGCTAGACTTTCACATGTTAATTTTCGGTATGTTAAGTTTATGTCTAAAAAATAATTAATTCCTGTTATTGAGAATAATGATAAAAAATGTGAAATATGCATACAAGCTAAGATGACTAAGAAATCCTTTCCAAAGAATGAAAGAACAAGTAATTTACTTGAACTTGTGCATTCCAATATATGTGAATTGAATTGTCATTTAACTAGAGGTAGAAATAGATACTTTATTACTTTTATAGATGATCATTCTAGATATACACATATTTACTTAATAAAAATAAAAGATCAAGCATTTGATATTTTTAAGAGTTGCAAAGCATTAGTTGAAAATCAATTGGAAAAGAAAATTAAAATCCTATGTAGTGATCGAGGAAGCGAGCATCCTTCCAATGAATTCTCTATATTTTGTGAAGAAAATGGTTTGATTCACCAAGGTAGTGCACCGTATACCCCAAAACAAAATGGTCTTGCTGAAATAAAAAATAGAATATTGGTAGATATAGTTAATGCCATGCTTTAACATGCAAAGTTACAAATGAATTTGTGGGGGGGGGGGGGGGGAGCTTTGTTAACGGCTTGTTTTGTGCACAATAGAGTACCTTCAAAGAAATTTAATGTTTCACCATATGAATCATGGAAAGAAGAAATACTAACTTAAATTTCTTAAGGGTATGGGGCTGTTTAGCCTATTATAGAATTCAAGATCCTAAAAGAACTAAGTTAGGACCTACAGGAATTAAAAGCATATTTGTAGGATATGCCGAGAACTCAAAGGCATACAGGTTATTGGACATTGAGTCTAAATATATTGTGGAATATAAAGATGTTGAGTTCTTGGAAATAAAGTTTATTGATGATTCTAATAATTCATATGAGGATACAAAAATTACTAAACAAGATGGTAATGCTTCAAACATTGGTGATAACGTAGTAACTCAAGAATATTGTGCAGAACCTAGGTCTTCTTCTAACAATAAGAAAGGCAAATGATACATGGGTATTGGCAGATTTACCTTCTAATACTAAACCTATTGGGTGTAAATGGAGTTTTAGAAGAAAATACAATACTGATGGTTCTCTACAAACTTTTAAAGCTAGACTAGTAGTCAAAGGATTTAGACAAAAGGCAGGAGTAGATTATTTTGACACATATGCTCCTGTGGCCAGGATTACCTCGATAAGATTATTGTTCACTTTGGCATCACTATATAATCTAAATGTCCATGAAATGGATGTTAAGACAACATTCTTAAATGGTGATCTTGATGAAGAATTTTATATGCAGCAACCCGAAGGCTTTGTGCTTCTTGGAAACGAGAAAAACGTTTGTAAATTAGTTATGTCCTTGTATGGATTAAAACAAGCTCCAAAATAATGGCATGAAAAATTTGATAGTGTTATATTATCAAATGGTTTTAAACATAACAGAGCAGATAAATGCATTTATTTCAAATTCACAAAGGATTATGGAGTGATAGTATATTTTTATGTTGATGACATGCTAATCATAGGAACTAAGATGCAAGGCATAAATGAAACTAAGAATTATTTAACTTCTCAAATTAAAATGAAGGATTTAGGAGAAGTTGATACTATTTAGGTGTTAAAGTTAAAAGACATAGTGAGGGTTTTGACAAGGTTCGTTCCAAATTTAATCATTTGGGTATTAAAGAATTTAATACTCCATTTGATGCTTCTATAAAGATAGTGGTTAACACCGGAAGATCTGTTAGTTAATTAGAGTATGCTAGTGCAATTAGTAGTTTAATTTATCCTTTGAACTGCACTAGGCCAGATATTGCTTTTGCGGTTTGTAAATTGTGAAGATATACTCATAATCAAAGTGGTGATCACTAGAAAGGTATAGTGAGAATAGTTGGTTATCTGAAAAGGACAAAAACTTTTGCCTTGTATTATAACAGATTTCCTTCAGTATTAGAAGGATATTGTGATGCTAGTTGGATAACTAGTATTGGTGATAACAAGTCAATGTCTGGGTAGATATTCACTTTAGGTGGATGAGTAATTTTATGGGCTTCTAAGAAACAGACGTGTATTACTCATTCCACAATGGAATATGAGTTTATTGCTTTAATAGCAGCGGGAAGAGAGGCAGAATGGCTGAAAAAATCTATTATTAGCTATAGAGTTGTTGCCACAACCAATTCCAATTATTCTCTTGCACTGTGATAGTGAAGCAACTATATCTAAGACATTTAGCAAAATATACAATGGAAAATCTAGACATATTTCTTTGATACATGAGTACATAAGACAACTAACTTCGGATGAAATTATTACTGTTGTGTACATCAAGTCTAAATATAACCTTGGTGTAACGACTCGGCCGGTCATTTTGAGTATTGTAGCCCCGTTCCTGTAATGACCCAAAAGGTCATCTTATGTTTTAGAACTCGAATATGCGCTCTTAAGCCTTAAAAATCTCATTTTTACCCTCCTCGATTTAAGTGCGCGGTCCGGGCAGGTTTCCGGAAAGCTTTTATGTTGAAAACTAATGAAAATAAGAATTTTTACCTTAAAGGTTGATTTTAGTTGACTTCGATCAATATTTTTTGTAAACGGGCCCGGATCCGTATTTTGACGGTCCCGGTGAATCCGTATCGATTTATGGGACCTGGGCGTATGCCCAGAATCAAATTCAGAGGTCCCTAGCTTGAGTTATGAATTTTTGATGAAACTTAAAAGTCTAAAAATTAATTATTTTTAAGAATTGATTGATTCTTGGCATTATTAGTGCCGGGTCCGTATTCTACTTTCGAAACCCAATACAGGTTCATTATGATATTTAAGACTTGTCTGTCAAATTTGGTGAGAAACGAAGTTGGTCTGACATGATTCGGACGTCCAGTTGAGAAAATAGAAATTTTAAAGTGTTCTTGAGAATTTCATTCGATTTGGTGCTAAATTCGGAGTTCTAGGTATTATTTTGGCGATTTGATCACGCGAGCAGGTTCGTATGATGTTTTTAGACTTGTGTTCATGTTTGGTTTGGAGCCCCGAGGGCTCGGGTGAGTTTCGGATAGGCCACGGGATGTTTTGGACTTTGGAAATCTGGTTTTTCTGCAGAGTCTGTATTCTGGCATGTCCTTCTTCGCATTCGCGAAGGTACTCTCACAAACGTAAAGAGTAAACTGGGCAGCTGAGGATTTCTTCTTCGCGAACGTGAAGGCTTGGTCACGAACATGAAGCGATGGGGGCGTGACCCTTCGCGAACGCGACAAGCCCATCGCGAATGCGTAGCGTTAGGCACTGGGGAGGGGCAGATAGCTTTTTCTTCAGCGCGAACGTGATCATTGTCTCGCAAATGCGAAGGCTTGGCAACCCATACACTTCACGAATGCGACAGTGCTCTCGCGAATGCGATGAACACTGTTGCCTAGCACTTAACAGAACCCAAAAACGGGATATAAGCCAAAAACTCATTTTTCTCAAAAGCCAAACGGTGAGAGGCAATTTTTCAAGAGTCATTTCTTCCCCAAATTGTTGGTAAGTGATTCTAAACCATTTTCTTTCAATTACCCATTACATTTCTTGATTTTTCAATCTAAAATCTAGAGTTTTCATGGTAAAATTAGGGGTTAGGGTAGAAACTAGGAATTTCGGGAATTTGGGAATTTAGACCTCAATTTGAGGTCGGATTCCAAAACTAATTACATATTCGGGCTTGGGGGTGAATGGGTAAAAGGATTTTGATCCGAACCTCGGGTTTTGACCAAGTGGGCCCGAGGTCAATTTTTCGACTCTTTGGAGGAAAATTTGGAAAATTTAATTTATGCAATATAAATTGATTCCTTTATCAATATTTCATATTATTGAGTCATTTTTGAATAGATACGAGTGGTTTGGAGGTGAATTCCAAAGGAAAAACTATGATTGAGAATTAAGTGGCCTTCGGAGCGAGGTAAGTGTTTGGTCTAACCCTGACTTGAGGGAATTAGGAACCTTAGATTACTTGCTAAGTGAAATCCATGTGAGCGGCATATATGTGAGGTGACGAGTACTTATTCGCTGCCAAATTTATGTATTTTTTTCATGCTTCATTGTTTTTCTTATATTGTCTTTTCCTTTGTCAAATTGCTACGTGTTATGCTAGTATTGTTCAATTTATCGTTCTTATCATGTTTACGAATTTTCTAGTGATAATTGAGTTTTTATTTCAAAGTTTAGATTGATATTATAGAACCAAATATTGAAATAAGGTTTGTACTTGTTATTCTATCTCCCTGTTGTTATTTATGCATTGCATTATGGTAAGGGAGAGTGTTAATGTACGAAGGGTAATATCGTGCCATATTGTGAGTGTTAACGCACGAAGTGTAATGCCGTGCCATATTGTGAGTGTTAATGCACGAAGGGTGATGCTGTGCCATATTGTGAGTGTTAATGCACGAAGGGTGATGCCTTGCCATGATATGAGAGTAAAAGCACGAAGGGTGATGCCGTGCCGTTTCTATTAATTTTATGGTGAGATTGAGAGTAAAAGTACAAAGGGTGATGCCGTGCATTTTTCCTTACTATATTCACTATTCCTGTTGATTCATGGTATATTAACTGCTTCGGTGATCATTCTGTTGTAGTTCTTTATCTTGTATTCCCCTCAGTATGTTTCCCCTCCTGACATTTCCTGTTTAGTTCTTCATTTCTATTTTTTGCGTATACACTGTTAAATTGTACATGTTAATTTGTAGGTGCCTTGCCTTAGCCTCGTCACTACTTCGTTGAGGTTAGGATCGAGACCTACCAGTACATGGGGTAGGTTGTTCTGATGCTGCACTATGTACTTTCTGTGCAGATTTTGATACCGGCTCAGGTTGATTGAGATTTGCTACTGGTCCGCTGTCTGGAGACTCAAGGTAGATCTGTTGGCGTTCAAAGACCTTGAAGTCCCCGTCTATCTTTTATGTCCTACTATTTTCTTTTATTCAGACAGTTGTATTTCATTCAGACTATTACTTGTAGTAAATTCTAGAATGCTCGTGAATTGTGACTCCAGATCCGGGTGATAGTAATTAATACAGCTTTATGATATCCCGCACTTATTATATTTCATCTTAGTTAGTTATTGTTATTTACTGAATGGAAATAAGGAATTGGTTTAATAATTTTCTAACGTTGGCTTTCCTAGCAAGTGAAATGTTAGGTGCCATCACGGTTCCGTCGGTGGAAAATTTTGGGTCGTGACAGTTGGTATCAGAGCACTAGGTTGCCTATGTCTCACGATTCACGAGCAAGCTTAGTAGAGTCTAAAGGATCGGTACGGAGATGCTAGTGCTTATCTTCTAGAGGCTATGAAGTTTAGGAACAAGTTTCACTTATATTCTTCTCTGTCGTGCGATTTTGCTTTCTCAATACTGATTGAACTCTTCTACTCTTATTCTCTCACAGATGGTGAGAACATGTACTGTTTCCTCAGCTGAGCAGCAGCCAGAGCCTCCAGTGACAGCTCCTACGCGGGGCAGAGGTCGAGGCTGAGGCCGTGCTAGAAGCCGAGGCAGGGGCACGGCTCAGCCTAGGGCCCGAGAAGCAGCCCCAGCAGTGGAGCCTCAGATAGAGCTTGACGAGGAGGTTCCAGCCCAAACTGTTCCTGCCGGACCAGCTCAGGTTCCGGAGGGGTTCATTGCTACCCCAGTACTTCCGGACGCTTTGGTCCGTTTCGTGGGCCTTATGGAGAGTGTGGCCCAGACTGGCGCATTTCCCATGGCACCAGCAGTCTCTCAGGCTGGAGGAGGAGCCCAGACTCCCACTACTCCCGCTCCGGAGTAGATAGCTCCCCAGTATCAGGCTCCAGTAGCTCAGCCAGTCAGATTAGTTCAGCCGGTTATTGCGGCACAGGTCGGATATGTGCCAGCTATGTCTTCTGAGGTTTTATGGAGATTGGACAGGTTTACTAAGCTCTTTCCTGTTCATTTCAGTGGTGCTCCTTCAGAGGATCCCCAGGAGTATCGTGACAGCTCTCACAAGGTTCTACGGAACATGGGTATAGTGGAGACCAATGGGGTTGATTTTGCTGCATTTTAGATGACTAGTTCTGCCAAGAAATGGTGGAGAGATTACTTGTTGACCAGACCAACTGGGTCGCCTGCTCTTACTTGGGACCAGTTCTCTCAGCTCTTCATAGAGAAGTTTCTGCCTATCACATTTCTTGTGCCTCCAGTTTGAGCGTCGCCGTCAGTTTGAGCATCTCCAGCAGGGCAGTATGATTGTTACTCAGTATGAGACCCGTTTTGTGGATTTGGCTCGTCATGCCATTCTTCTGCTTCCCACCGAGAGAGAGAGAGAGAGAGGGTGGGGAGGTTTATTGATGGACTTGCTCAGCCTATCAGATTGCAAATGGCTAAGGAGACTGGGAGTGAGATTTCTTTTCAGGCGGCTGCTAATGTCGCCAGACGAGTCGAGATGGTTCTTACTCAGGGAGGTCAGGGGTCTGACAAGAGGCCTCATCATTCCGATGAGTTCAGCGGTGCCTCATCTAGAGGCAGGAGTACTTTTGGTAGAGGCCATCCTTCCAGGCCGTTTCATTCAGCGCTCCAAGCATCCCACGGTGCCTCAGGTGGTCGTGGCCCTCAGATGCATTATTCCGACCAGCTAGCCTACAGTGCACCACTAGCTCCTATTAGTGCACCTCCACTCCAGAGTTATCAGGGTGGTTATTCAGGTCGACAGGGTCAGTTTCAGGGTCAGCAGTCACAGCAGCCGAGGTTATGTTATACTTGTGGTGATCCGAGGCACATTGCTAGATTTTTCCCTCGGGCAACGGGCAGCTCACAACATCAAAGTTCTCGTGCCATGGTTCTGGCACCAGTTACTGCTTCACCTGCTCAGCCAGCCAGAGGCAGGGGTCAGGCAGCCAGAGGTAGGGGCCAGACAATTAGAGGTAGAGGTCAGGCCGTTAGAGGTAGAGACCAGCCAGCTAGAGGCCATCACAGGGACGTAGTTCAGGGTGGTGGGGCCCAGCTCCGGTGTTATGCATTCCCAGCTAGGCCTAAGACTGAGTCATCTGATGCTGTTATCACAAGTACTGTTTCAGTTTGCAGTAGAGATGCTTCAGTTCTATTTGATCCAAGATCTACTTACTTCTATGCGTCATCCTATTTTGCTTCCTATTTGGTTGTGCCCCGTGATTCTTTGAGTGCTCCTGTGTATGTGTCCACACCAGCGGGAGATGCTATTATTGTAGATCATGTTTATCGTTCGTGTGTGGTCACTATTGGGAGTCTTGAGACTCGTGTAGATCTTTTACTTCTCGACATGGTTGATTTTGATGTCATATTGGGTATAGATTGGCTTTCACCTTATCATGCTATATTAGATTGTCACGCCAAGACAGTGACCTTAGCCTTCCAGGGGTTGCCTCGATTAGAGTGGAGAGGGAATCTTAGCCATTCTGCTAGCAGGGTTATCTCTTATGTGAAGGCTCAGCATATGGTCGAGAAGGGGTGTCTAGCTTATTTGGCTTATGTTCGCGATTCTAGTGCGGAGGTTCCTTCCATAGATTCGATGCCGGTTATTCGTGAGTTTCTAGAGGTGTTTCCTGTAGACCTATCGGGGAAGCTGCCCGACAGGGATATTGATTTCTGCATTGATTTGGCTTCGGGCACTCAGCCTATTTCCATTCTGCCATATCATATGGCCCCGCCAGAGTTGAAAGAATTGAAGGAGCAGTTGCAAGATTTGCTGGATAAGGGCTTTATTAGACCTAGTGTCTCCCCTTGGGGTGCACCTGTGTTGTTTGTGAAGAAGAAAAATGGATCGATGAGGATGTGTATAGATTATAGGCAGTTGAACAAAGTCACCACCAAGAACAAATATCCATTGCCGAGGATTGATGATTTATTTGATCAGCTTCAGGGTGCCAGGGTGTTTTCAAAGATTGATTTGAGATCTGGCTACCATCAATTGAGGATTAGGGCATCCGATGTTCCTAAGATAGCTTTTCGGACTCGGTATGGGCATTATGAGTTTCTAGTGATGTCATTTGGGCTGACAAATGCCCCAGCATTCATGGATTTGATGAACCGGGTGTTCAAATCCTACTTGGACTCCTTTGTGGTTGTGTTTATTGATGATATCTTGATCTACTCCCACAGTCAAGAGGAGCATGAGCAGCACCTTCGGATCGTTCTTCAGACTCTGAAAGACAGCCAGTTATATGCTAAGTTCTCAAAATACGAGTTTTGTTTGAGTTCAGTTGCTTTTTTGGGTCACGTTGTATCAACAGAGGGTATTCAGGTGTATCCTAAGAAGATTGAGGCAGTCCAGAACTAGGCTAGACACACATCAGCTACAGAGATCCATAGTTTCCTGGGTTTGGCGAGCTATTACCGTCGATTTGTGGAGGGGTTTTCATCCATAGCAGCCCCGCTGACCAGATTGTCCCAGAAGGGTGCCCCGTTCAGATAGTCAGACGAGTGTGAAGCGATCTTTCAGAAGCTCAAGATAGCTTTGACTACGGCACCAGTATTGGTGTTACCCACAGGTTCAGGATCTTATATAGTATATTGTGACGCATCTCGTATTGGTCTGGGTGCAGTATTGATGCAGGGTGGCAAGGTTATTGCATATGCTTCACGGCAGTTGAAGGTTCACGAGAAGAATTACCCTGTTCATGATCTAGAGCTGGCAGCCATTGTTCACGCGCTGAAGATTTGGAGGCACTATCTTTACAGCGTGCCATGTAAGGTATTCACAAATCACCGGAGCTTGTAGTATTTGTTCAAGCAGAAGGAACTCAATTTGAGGCAGAGGAGGTGGCTGGAGCTATTGAAAGACTATGATATTACCATATTGTATCATCCCAGGAAGGCCAATGTGGTGGCCGATGCTTTGAGTAGAAAGTCAGTCAGTATGGGTAGCCTTCATATATTCCAGTTGGTGAGAGACCGCTTGCATCGGATGTTCAGGCCTTGGCCAACCAGTTCGTGAGGTTAGATGTTTCTGAGCCCAGCTATGTTCTAGCTTGTACAGTTGCTTGGTCTTCTTTATTTGAGCGCATCAGAGATCGGCAGGATGAAGATCCTCATTTACTTGTCCTTAGAGACATAGTGTGGCACGGTGGTGCCAAGCAGGTTACTATTGGAGATGATGGAGTTTTGAGGATGCAGGGTCGTATTTGTATGCCTAATGTGGATGGACTTTGTGAGTTGATCCTTGAGGAGTCCCACAGTTCCCGGTATTCTATTCATCCGGGCGCTGCCAAGATGTATCAGGACTTGAGGCAGCATTATTGGTGGAGGTGAATGAAGAAGGACATAATTGCCTATGTAGCTCGGTGCCTAAATTGCCAGCAGGTAAAGTGTGAGCATCAGAGACCTGGTGGTTTACTTCAGAGGTTAGATATTCCTGAGTGGAAGTGGGAGCGTATCACTATGGACTTTGTTGTTGGACTCCCACGGACTCAGAGGAAGTTTGATGTAGTTTGGGTCATTGTGGACCGGCTAACTAAGTCAGCGCATTTCATTCCTGTGGCAGTTACCTATTCCTCGGAGCGGTTGGTAGAGATTTATATTCGTGAGATCGTCCGTCTTCACGATGTGCCCGTGTCTATCATTTTTGATCGAGGTACGCAATTTACCTCGCACTTTTGGAGGGCAGTTCAGCGTGAGTTGGGTACGCGGGTTGAGTTGAGCACAACATTTCATCCTCGGATGGATGAACAGTCCGAGCGTACTATTCAGATCTTGGAGGATATGCTCCACGCTTGTGTTATAGACTTCGGAGGATCATGGGATCAGTTCTTGCCCCTTGCAGAATTCGCCTACAACAACAACTACTAGTCGAGCATTCAGATGGCTCCCTATGAGGCATTATATGGTAGACCGTGTCCGTCGCCAGTTGGGTGGTTCGAGCTGGGAGAGGCTCGGTTGTTGGGCACACACTTAGTACAGGATGCCGTGGATAAGGTCAAGCTTATTCAGGATCGACTTCGCACAGCTCAGTCCGAGCAGAAGAGTTATGCCGACCGTAGAGTTTGTGATGTTGCATTCATGGTCGGAGAGAGAGTGTTACTTCGGGTATCACCCATGAAGGGTGTAATGAGGTTCAGAAAGAAGGGCAAGTTGAGCCCTAGGTATATCGGACCTTTTGAGATTCTTGAGAGAGTGGGAGAAGTGGCTTACAGGCTTGCGTTACCACCTAGTTTAGCAGTTGTTCATCCGGTATTCCATGTGTCCATGCTTCGAAAGTCTCACGGCGATCCGTCCCATGTGTTAGATTTCAGCTCTGTCCAGTTGGACAAGGATTTGACATACGAGGAGAAGCCGGTGGCAATTCTAGCCCGGCAAGTTCGCTAGTTGAGATCAAAAAGTTACCCTTCAGTTTGAGTGCAGTTGAGAGGTGAGCCTATTAGGGCAGCTACTTGGGAATCCGAGTCCGATATGCGGAGTAGATATCCCAACCTTTTCAGCAGCCCAGGTACTTTTATATGTCCGTTCGAGGACAAACAGTTGTTTTAGAGGTGGAGAATATGATGACCCAAAGGTCATCTTATGTTTTAGAACTCGAATTTGCCCTCTTAGCCTTAAAAATCTCATTTTTACCCTTCTCGATTTGCGTGCGCAATCCGGCAGGTTTTCGGAAAGCTTTTAGGTTGAAAACTAATGAAAATAAGAATTTTTGCCTTAAAAGTTGATTTTAGTTGACTTTGGTCAACATTTTTGGTAAACGGGCCCAGATTCGTGTTTTGACAGTCTCGGTGGGTCCGTATCAAATTATGGGACCTGGGCGTATGCCCAGAATCGAATTCGGAGGTCTCTAGCTTGAGTTATGAATTTTTGATGAAAATTAAAAGTCTGAAAATTAATTGTTCTTAAGAATTGATTGATGCTTGGCATTGTCAGTGTCGGGTCCGTGTTCTGGTTACGGAGCCCGGTATAGGTTGATTATGGTATTTAAGACTTGTTTGTGAAATATGGTGAGAAACAAAGTTGGTTTGATGTGATTCAGACGTCCATTTGAGAAAATAGAAATTTTAAAGTGTTCTTGAGAATTTCATTCGATTTGGTGCTAAATTCAGAGTTCTAGGTGTTATTTTGGCGATTTGATCGCGCGAGCAAGTTCATATGATGTTTTTAGACTTGTGTTCATGTTTGGTTTGGAGTGAGTTTCGGATGGGCCACAGGAAGTTTTGGACTTTGAAAATCTTGTTTTTCTGCAGAGTCTGTGTTCTGGCATTTCCTTCTTCGCGTTCGCGAAGGTACTCTCGCGAACGCGAAGAGTAAATTGGGCAGCTGAGGATTTCTTCTTCACGAACGCGAAGTGATGGGAGCGTTACCCATCGCAAACACGACAAGCCCATCGCGAACGCGTAGCGTTAGGCACTGGGGAGGGGCAGACAGCTTTTTCTTCAGCGCGAACGCGAACAATGACTCGCGAACGCGAAGGCCATGGAAGGGTAGCCTACACGAACGCGATCACTATCTCGCGAACGCGAAGGCTTGGTAGCGCATACACTTCGCGAACGCGACAGTGCTCTCACGAACGCGATGAACACTGTCGCCCAACACTTAACAGAACCCAAAAATGGGATTTTAGCCAAAAACTCATTTTTCTCAAAAACCAAACGGTGAGGCGATTTTTCAAGAGTCATTTCTTCCCCAAATTGTTGGTAAGTGATTCTAAACCATTTTCTTTCAATTACCCATTACATTTCTTGAATTTGCAACCTAAAATCTAGAGTTTTCATGGTAGAATTAGCGGTTAGGGTAGAAATTAGGGATTTCGGGAATTTGGGAATTTAGACCTCAATTTGAGGTCGGATTCCAAAACAAATTACATATTCGGGCTCGGGGGTGAATGGGTAAAAGGATTTTGGTCCAAACCTCGGGTTTTGACCAAGCGGGCCCGGAGTCGATTTTTCGACTCTTTGGAGGAAAATTTGGAAAATTTAATTTATGCAATATAATTGATTCCTTTAGCAATATTTGATATTATTGAGTCATTTTTGAGTAGATACGAGTAGTTTGGAGGTGAATTCCAAAGGAAAAGCTGTGATTGAGAATTAAGTGGCCTTCGGAGTGAGGTAAGTGTTGTGTCTAACCCTGACTTGAGGGAATTAGGAACCTTAGATTACTTGCTAAGTGAAATTCATGTGAGTGGCGTATATGTGAGGTGACGAGTACTTATTCGCCGCCAAATTTATGTATTCTTTTCATATTTCACTGTTTTTCTTATATTGTCTTTTCCTTTGTCAAATTGCTACGTGTTATGCTAGTATTGTTCAATTAATCGTTCTTATCATGTTTATGAATTTTCTAGTGATAATTGAGTTTTTATTTCAAAGTTGAGATTGATATTATGGAACCAAATATTGAAGAAAGGTTTGTACTTGTTATTCTATCTCCCTGTTATTATTTATGCATTGCATTATGGTAAGGGAGAGTGTTAATGCACAAAGGTGATGTCATGCCATATTATGAGTATTAATACACGAAGGGTGATTCCGTGCCATATTATGAGTGTTAATGCACGAAGGGTGATGTCGTGCCATATTGTGAGTGTTAATGCACGAAGCGTGATGCCGTGCCATGATATAAGAGTAAAAGCACGAAGGGTGATGCCGTGCCGTTTCTATTAATTTTATGGTGAGAATGAGAGTAAAAGCACGAAGGGTGATGTCGTGCATTTTTCCTTACTGTATTCACTATTCCTGTTGATTCATGGTATATTGACTACTCCGGTGATCATTTTGTTGTAGTTCTTTATCTTGTATTCCCCTCAGTATGTTTCCCCTCCCGACATTTCCTGTTTAGTTCTTCATTTCTATTATTTGCGTATACACTATTAAATTGTGCAGGTTGATTTGTAGGTGCCTTGCCTTAGCCTCGTCACTACTTCGTCGAGGTTAGGCTCGACACTTACCAGTACATGGGGTCGGTTGTACTGATGTTGCACTCTGCACTTTGTATGCAGATTTTGATACCGGCTCAGGTTGATCGACATTTGCTACTGGTCTGCTGTCCGAAGACTCAAGGTAGATCTATCTGTGTTCACAGACCTTGAATTCTCCGTCTATCTTTTATGTCCTTCTATTTTTGTTCATTCTGACAGTTGTATTTCTTTCAGACTATTACTTGTAGTAAATTCTAGAATGCTCGTGAAATGTGACTCCAGATCCGGGTGGTAGTAATTAATACAGTTTTACGATATCCCGCACTTATTATATTTCATCTTAGTTAGTTATTGTTATTTACTGAATGGAAATAAGGAATTGGTTTAACGATTTTCTAACGTTCGCTTGCCTAGCAAGTGAAATGTTAGGCGCCATCACGGTCCCGTCGGTGGGTAATTTCGGGTCGTGACAGTTCCCCCATTTATTATTTATTCTATGCTCATTTATTGTTATGTGACTTGTCGGGGTGGTTTGTTGTGTTCCGGGGATGTTTCGATATGAATTGGGACACTTAGTCCTAAGGTAGGAAGCCTAAATTGAAAGAGTTAATCGGATATTGACATATATGTAAATGACTCTGTAATGGAGTTTTGATGGTTCCAAAAGCTCTGTATGGAGATTTTGGACTTAGGAGTGTGACCGAATATTAATTAAGAGGCTCGTAGGTGATTTTGGCTTGAATTGGCGAAAGTTTGAAAAGTTGAAGTTTGGAGAGTTGAGAAATTTGACCGAGAGTTGACTTTGTTGTTACTGGGCTCGGATTTTGTTTACAGAAGTTAGAATGGGTACTTTGTGTCATTTATGACTTGTGTGCAAATTTTGAGGTCAATCCGAGTTGGTTTGATAGGTTTCGGCATCGATTGTAGAAGTTGGAAATTATTAGTTTCAATAGGCTTGAATTTTGGTGTGATTCGTGTTTTTAACGTTGTTTGAAGTCATTTGAGGCCTACAATAAGTTTGTATCGTGTTTTAGGACATGTTGGTATATTTGGTGTAGGTACGAGGGACCTCGGGTGGATTTCGGATGGTTAAAGGATTGGAATTTAGACTTAGAAGACTGTTGATTTTATGTGTTACGGTTTCCTTCCTCGCGATCGCGAGGATAGGTCCGCGATCGCGAAGGGTCTTTTAGGATGGTTGGATTTTTTTCTCTTCGCCTTTGCAAAGAGAGGGACACGATCATGGAAGTTGAGCAACTTGTTCTTCACGAACGCGAGAGTGGATCGTGTACACGTCTAAGGAAGTGAGGCAGCTGGGAAGGTACACGATGTTCTTCGCGTTCGGGAGTGGTGGATGGGCGATCCCATAAGCTTGGGAAGGTGGTTATCTGCATTCGCAACTGGGTTCACGCGATCACGAAAAAGGATTTGTGAGCTGGTCAGAGTTGTTCTATGCGATCGCGATTGTTGGTCCACGATCGCGAAAGCCAATAACTGGGCAGCAGAGATAAATTTCAAAAATGAGGTTTTGACCCCATTTTTCATATTTTGAGCTAGAGACCTCGGATTTGGGTAATTCTTAAGGGGATTTTCAAGGATTTGATTGGGGTAAGTGATTCTAACTCAGTTTTGGTAGTTATACATGAATCCATCATTATTTTTGTCATTTAATTAGTGATTTGCATTAGAAAATTTGGTGAAAAATGGTGAAACTTCATAGACTGAATTTTGGGGATTTAAAAGGTGATTTGAGGTCGGATTTGAATAATTTTAGTATGGTTGGACTCGTTATTAAATGGGTGTTCGAATTTTGTAACTTTTGTTGGATTCCGAGACGTGGGCCCATGGTTGACTTTTGGGTTGACTTTTTGATTTTGGTTAAGGATCCTAGCTTTAACATCTAGAGTCAATTCCTATAGCTTTTATTGATAGTATTACTTTATTTTTGGATAGCTTCGAGCCTTAAGGAGGTCGATACACGTGGAAAAGGCTTGCTAGCAGAGTGATTTGATTAGGTTGAGGTAAGTATCTTATTTAAACTCGGTTGAGGCACTATTCACCTGAATTGTTGTGATAGCTACGTGCTATTGGGTGCACACATGTGTCGGGATGAATCCATGAGCGGTCACCGGGATTATTTATTCATTTTCGGGTTGTTCTCGGGCTCTTATAATCCTAGAATTTGACAATTAAATCTTAAGCTATGATGCTTCACACATTTGTGACATTGTTGTGAACTATTTGAGCCATGATTGAGGCTACGTAGGGGTTTAATCTCTAAATGAATTGATCAATATTATTCTTTGCTGAAATTGATGGTTTAAGCTATGATAGTACATTTTCACATGCCTACACTTTAGTATGTCGTTTATACCAGTCCAGGAGCATGAGATTTGATAGTCACTCATTTCATACATGTATACTTATTTAATTGCTCTTGTATAATATGTTTGGACTGGAGGCCTGGGACCACACTGGGGCCTATGACCATACGGGGGGATTGTGTTATTGGCATGTGAGTTGTCTGTGCAGCACGTGAGTTGTCCGTGCGGATCCATATATTGATGTTATAGGCACGTAAGTTGTCTGTGCAGCACGCGAGTTGTCCGTGCAATGTGTGGATACGGATCCGTCCCCCTAGGGTCACCCTCTCATGTTTCTCCCATGATGGTGTACACGCAGATATTGGAAATACTGATCAGTGGTTTGGAACGGATATGTAAAAGTGAGGGAATCTAGCCAATATGTTGTCGGATTTTGCATTTCATCTTTACTTGCAATTTCCTTGATCATTTATCTTATTTAACTGCATATCACCCTTATATGCCAAGATATTGTCTGAGTAGAGTATTAGAGAAATTGTACACATACACATACAGACGTTTTCTTACTAAACTTGCTGATTTGATTTCTATATTGTTCTGTACTGGAATTAAACATAAAACTATATAGGCGATAGCTAGTATCATTAATAATTGGTGCCCCTTTTTCCTTGTCGTGTTTATTTATGATACTTATTGAGTATATTGGGTCGGTTGTATTCATATTACACTCTGCACTTAATTATGCAAATTCGGGTGTGGGGACCAGTTATCAGTAGTGGGTTGCTTTTCGGACTATCTGCTAAAGGCGAGGTAGAGTTGCATCCTTAGTCGCAGTCTAACTTGTCTTTTTCCTTTCATACTGTTGTTATAGTTCAGACAATCTATTTATTGTTCAGTTTCAGACTTGTATTCCGTTGTAGTAGCTCATGACTCCGTACTTACCAGTTTCTGGAGGGATATTAATATGAGAGATTTACATGTAATCGAGTATATTTTACCCTACTTTGGTGTGTTTTAGGTGTTTTGAAGGTTAAAAGATGACCAATTGAGCTTAATTACAGAAGTTAGTTATGTAGAAAGCCAAGAGTGAAGATTAGAGGTAATTTGAGCATTAATGAAGCTAAATAGCAATTTTTGAAGAAAACAAAAATCAGACCTAGGCAGTGAATTAACTTCGAAAATCACAGGAAAATTCGGAAAACTCAACTAGACCCTGTGCGGAGCACAACTATAGCACAAGGGCAAATTTGCCTGCGTTTTATCTTGAGGGGAAACTTAGTCATTGGCTTAGGGACGTGATATAAATTCTTCTAACCCTTATTTCAGCCGCATTCTTTGTCTGAGAAGGCAAGGAACACCATTCTTGTCGCAAAATTGAGTCCGGAAGATCCTCAAGTCCATTCCATAAGACGAATCGAAGAGTTTTTCCCTACTTTTCTATATTTATTTCTATGGATTTCGATCTCACAATGGTTTATGTGTTTTCGAGTAATAGTATGAGTAGCTAATCCTTTCTTCTAGGGTTTTTATGGAATCAATTTTTGGGTGAATTATTAACTATACTTATTTATAATTAGTTATTTTTATAATCTATTTGTTCAACTACATTTTGCTTGTGGTTAATTAAATGGCCATCGATTTACTGTGCCTATTTAGCATGTGTTGATTGAAAAAGAATACTTTATTAGGTTGTTATTGAACAACGTCACTTCTGAGTAAGTTACGAGATTAATTACTTGGATTTAAAAGTGGGATTAGAGATAACGAATCTTTGGCACGAATTGGTGGCTAGGGTTAGTTCAAGAGAATAATTCTAGAAAATTACTGCCTTTGATCGAGAGATAATTGTGGTAACAGGAGAACTCATGATCAGTGAAGATTAAATCGGCGTGATTATATTGAACATGTTAAGCATTCATCCTGCTTATTTAGGAAATCATAATCCTAGGTTTTTTTCTCTTCAATTCACGTATTTCTCTTTAGTTGATAATCTTATTACTTTAGTATTTTTTTTAGTTAAGTAGTTTAAAACATAAATCTTAATCATTATCACTCGAAAATTATTTGAACTTATTTTCTTAGTGATATTAAATAGCTATAGCTAAGCCTTAGTTCTCTGTGAGATTCGACCCTAGACTCATAAGCAGGTTATATTTGCAGTGACCGCTTATCCTTTTTAGGACTAGAGTTGGGCGTGACCCAATTTTGGTACCGTTGCCGGGGAACTAACAGTGTAGCTGTAGCTGTACATATTGGTAGGTTTCAAATTTGAACTTTTATTTTATTTTTTTCAGTAGTTGATTTTTTTAGTTTTACTTGTTGATTTGAGAAACATGGCATCTTGGAATTATGGGAGTTTCGATGTTGGTAATTCTACTATTGATCTTCATTGTGCTTATTGTGGGGAAACCACCTGTGGCAAAATTGTCAAAATATTTCCAAGATCGAATTATGTGCACCAGCTCAATCTTATGTGTGGAATGTGTGTGATGTTTGTGGTGGTCAAGATAGTAACTTTTATGGTTGTGCTTGTACTTCTCATCCTCCCCAACCCCTTATTATGATGGTTCTCCTTTTTTCTTGTGAGGTTTATAGGAACAAAGAACTCGGGGAAGCTGATCTGAAGGAGAAATAACTGGAAATACAAAGGCAATGGGATACTATCCAAAGGCAAGAGGCAACTATTCTTAACCTGGAGGCACAAATGAGTCAATTGGTTAAAGCATTTAATGCTCAACAAGCTAATATTGTGGATAGTATCCAACAAGAGCATGCACTAGATGTAGAAATTGAGGTGCTAATGGAGGAAGTTATAGGAGAACACCAACAATCTACAAAACTAGAATTTGAAGATGCCGATGTTGTAGAAGAGATACTAGAGTCAACCAAGGACATCAAGGATACATATTTAGTTGACTCTAGTGTCAATGGTATTGAGGATGTTGACAGTCCCAAAGTTCATGTAGTTGAGTGCATTGGTCCACACTCTAAGCATTTTTCCACATTGTGTTTGGATAATGATATGGAAATGGAGTCATCTGAGCCAATTGGGGAGTCAAGGAATGAGGAACAATGTGCCTACATTCTGGAATTCTTCTTGCCAGAAAGTCAGGATTTTATACCTCATGCAAAGGCTATGAAGTGGAGAATGCTACATTATTTTCTTGGGGCAGTTCGATTTGTTCCACCACACTTGGAGCATAGTATAAAAATTGAAGCAAAACTTGGGAGTCAATTCATAAGCTCGAGGTGGAGGCAAAAAGTGATTCGCATCGTGCCGCGATGTTAAATCAAGCGCTCCTTGGGAGGCAACTCAGATTTACTGCTTTCTTTTTATTATTATTATTATTGTATTATTTTTGTAGTGATATATTTTTTTATTTCTCTAGGAGCATAGGAACCAAGACTATTGGAAGAAAGCAAAAGCAAGTGATATGGATAGAACTAAGAGTGGGGTGCCCGTTCAAAGAACCAAATCTGGGAGAAGTCTGAGTACCCCATGAGTAGTTAATGCTTTGGCCTTTGGCCTACTAGGGAGTTTCTATTACCCTCTTGTATTTATGGGTGTGCATTGGGGACAATGCACAATTTTAAGTGTGGGGTGAAGAGATTGTTTGAGTGTTCCTATACTATTTTAGTTGTGTTATTTTATATGTCTTGAAAAAAAAAATCAAAAAAGAAAATTAGGTAGAAATAATCCTTCTTGATATTTCTTATGGCCACGGTTCTTTTCCAAGGGTTGAGCCTTTAAACCGGGTAGTAGTTTTTTTTCTTGTAGGTGGAATTTTCAAAAGGTTTTGGAGTTTTTCCGACGATGGACTTCCAAGACAGTTTTCTTGAGGGTTTAAAGTCCAAAGAAAAATAACAAAAAAAAATTCTTTTTTTTTAAACTGATAATGGAATGGAGAAAACTTGAGTATCTATGCATTTTAACATGTTTTATATCAGGGCTTAGGTCTGGAGCATTTGAACTAAGTACTTTCTTCATGATCTCTATAATTACATGCCTTGACAATATATATGGCTTCTCTTGACACCGAGGCTCATATTTTTGACTCTTTTGATTAATTCTCGTGTGCTGGAATTTTATGATGACTGTGCTAGTTACTTTAACTCTTGAATCAGGTCCGGGCAGTCCTAAGTAAGTCATATGCATTGTGTGAGGTGAGATTTAATTGTACTTTGTGCCATCCTTGCTAGTCTAGAAATTGCCCCGTCTGTGAGTCAAAGCGAAATGATTCAGTCTTGTAAGTTTAGGAAGTGATATAGGCTTTCTTTGGTTGACCATTTAGCCTGTTTGCCTACCAGTGCTAATATTACCCATAGTCACCCCTTTTGAGCATGTAACCTTTTCTTTGGCAACCGCATTACAAGCCGAACCCCCTTTGTTCTTAATCAAAACTTTTTAAACCTTTACCTCTGAAAGCACTTACGTAGCTAGAAGAGTAAAGAACAAGAGTGGGTAGCTTTTTAGTGGAACTATAGAAAGGCCGACAAGGTGCATTGTGTATAAACAAAAAAAAAAGATAATAGTCAAAAATACCAAATTAAGGAGAGTGAAAAAAAGAAAAGAAAAAGAACAAAAAATGAATAACACCTCTCATATCTTTGTCTGGGCTAGTGAGTATCTATATGTTGATGTGCTTAATGAAGAAGGGATTAAATATGTATGGTTTCATAGCAAGACATTAAAGTCGTCATGAAAAGAAGGTGCTTAGAAGTGAAGTGTAGTGTATTAAAGTGCTTAGGAGGGTCAGTCACTACTTTCTCAAATATATCCTACCCGTCCCTTAGCCTACATTACAACCTATAAAGTCCTACTTGATCCTACACTTTGCAAGCTTAGATTAGTCAAGTCTTACATTATGGGCAAGCCTATGGTATGAACTTGGGTGGCATAAGAGTTTCTTTTTTAGAGTGAGCGAATTGTTTCAATATTTGAGTCCTTAGACTATATTTGAACTTATATTTGAGTGTGTGTATTACTTACTCTGTGGTTTGTTGGTGAGGACACATGATTTATAAAGGATTGGTATAGACCTTGAATTTCGAGTTGGCACATGGAGCGAGTCATAGTGTGGAATGCATTGGAGTCATGTTTTTAGGCGAGGATGTTAGAAAGAGACACATGAATAGTTTAAATAATCTTGGCATGAGTTTAAAACTTTAGAAAATGTATGAAGAGTACATATGTTAGGTTCTAAGTGCTGATATAAATCATTGTCATTGGTGTGATATTTGAGTATTTTTTTTGTTGAAATCTGTTTCTTGTCATTGTGCTTAATTTTGAAAGTTGCTCGAGCACGAGTAAGAGTCGAAGTGTGGGGTGGTGATAATATGAGAGATTTACGTGGAATTGAATATATTTTACCCCTACTTTGGTGTGTTTTTAGGTGTTTTTAAGGTTGAAAGATGACGAATTGAGCTTAATTGTGGAAGTTTGACATGTAGGAAGCCAAGATTGAAGATTAGAGGTAATTTGAGCATTAATGAAGCTAAAAGGCAATTTCTGAAGAAAAGGAAAATCAGACCTATGCAGTGAAGTTGCTTCGAAAAGCACAGGAAAATCTGTTAAACTCAACTAGACCCTAGGCGAAGTACTACTATAGCACAAGGGCAAATTTGCCTACGTTTTATCTTGAGGGGCAACTTAGTCATTTGGCTTAGGGACGTGATATCAAAGCATCTAACCCTTATTTCAGCCGCATTATTGGCCTGAGAAGGTAAGGAACACCATTATTGAAGCAAAATTGAGTCCGGAAGATCCTCAAGTCCATTCCACAAGACGAATCGAAGAGTTTTTCTCTACTTTTCTATCTTTATTTCTATGGATTTTGGTCTGACAATGGTTTATGTGTTTTTGAGTAATAGTATGAGTATTTAAACCCTTCTTCTAGTGTTTTGATGGAATCAATTTTTGGGAGAATTATTGACTATGCTTCTTTATAATTAGCCGTTTTTATAATCTATTTGTTCAACTACGTTTTGTTTGTTGTTAATTGAATGGCCATCGATTAACTGTGCATATTTATCATGTGTTAATTGAAAAAGAATACTTGATTAGGTTCTTGTTGAACAGTGTCACTTCTGAGTAAGTTAAGATATTAAATACTTGGATTTAAAAGTGGGATTAGAGATAACGAAGCTTTGGCACGATCTTTGTGAGTCGCTTGAATTGCTAGCTAGGGTTAGTTCGAGAGAATAATTCTAGAAAATTACTGCTTTTGATCGAGAGATAATTGTGGTAACAGGAGAACTCATGATTAGTGGAGATTAAGTCGGCGTAATTATATTGAACACGTTAAGCATCCATCCTGATAATTGAGAAAATCATAATCCTGGGATTTGTTTTCTCTTCAATTCACATATTTCTGTTTAGTTGATAATCTTGTTACTTTAGTATTTTTTTTGTTAAGTAGTTTAAAACAAAAATCTGAATCATTATAACTCAAAAATTGTTTGAACTTATTTTTTTAGTGATATTAAATAGCTATAGCTAAGAATTAGTTCTCTGTGGGATTCGACCCTGGACTCATAAGCCAGGTTATATTTGCAGCGACTACTTATCCGTTTTAGGACTAGAGTTGGGCATGACCCGGGGATTTACATTGTATTAGAAATTTTTATTGTATTGAGACCTCAGGTTTATGCTATTTCTATGAATTTCATTGTTATGTTGCCTTCGTTATCATGTTTAGGCTTCCCTAGTCAGTGTGTTAGGCGCCATCACGATGGGTTGGGGTTTTGGGTCATGACAAATTGGTATCAGAGCCTAGGTTCATAGATATTAAGAGTCATGAGCTATTTTAATAGCATCTTGCGGATCGGTACGAAGACGTCTGTACTTATCTTCGAGAGGCTACTGAACCATTAGGAAAACTTCACTTTATTGTAATCTTGTCGTGCGAATTTGTTGAATCCGGAAACTTAACTTCTATTATTCTATTTTCTCACAAATGTTGAGGACACATGCTACCGAATCGGGCGAACGGCCACCAGTGCCACCAGCTAGCGCCGCGAGGGATCGGGGCTACGGTAGAGGCTGAGTTGCAGCTCGTACAGCAACTAGAGCAGCACCTGTAGACCCACCACTTGCTCCAGCTCAGAAGGATATCGCAAATATGGTTGAGCTGGTGGGGCCAACTCAGGAACCAGCTGTGCCCATTGTGATTCCAGGCCTTCAAGAGGCTCTGGACCAGATATTGACTATATGAACTAGCCTTGCTCTGGCGATTTCAGTTCTGGCCACACCAGCCACTTCTCAAGCTGGGGGAGGTGCTCAGACTCCCGCTGCCCGTACTCTGGAGGAGGTAGTTCAGGGACTTCAGACACCGGAGGTACTACCAGCCCAGTCGGTTGTAGTTGCTCAGGCCCAGGTGGGTCCCCCTATGAGTGACGAGGAACAAAAGAGACTAGAGAGGTTTGGGAGGCCTAAGCCTCCATCATTCAGTGGGGCTGAGTTAGTGGATTCTTAGGACTTCTTGGATAGGTGCCAGCAGATTCTTCGCACGATGGGTAATCTTGAGACTAGTGGGTCGCATTTACTACTTTTTAGTTATCGGGGGCAACCTTCAGATGGTGGGAGGCCTATGAGTGGAGAAGGTCAGCCAATGTTGCCCCACTTACATGGCACTAGTTCTCCGTTCTCATCTTTGATAAGTTTGTCCCACTGACCCACAGGGAGGAGTTACGTAACCAATTTGAGCAGCTACACCGAGGAGGGTATGTCTGTGACCCAGTACGAGATGAGATTTTCAGAGTTGGCTCGTCACGCGATCTTGTTTTGTCTTATGCTAGTTGATTTTGGATAGCTAGAATCGTTGAGTTAAGAAGTAGTACCCTTTCAGGAGTTCTGCTATTAGGAGGTTCATTGATGGCCTCAACTATGGATTACGCTTTGTTATGACTCGAGAGATTGCATCATGTGCTAGGTTTGACGAGGTGATCGATATTGCTAGAAGGGTAGAGCAAGTCCGTAGTCAGGAGCATGAGGAGAGGAAGGCCAAGAGGCCTCGTGGTTTGGGTGGTTTCAGCGTTGTTTCTTCTGGAGGACAGACCCACCCCAACAGGGATCATCCTTATAGGCCCGCTCATATAGCTCGTCGAGTTTATCGTGGTGCATCAGCTAGCCATGGTACATACAGTGCTCATTCGAGTCAGTCATCATTCAGTGCATTCCCAGTGCAAAGTTCTTACCATGCTTCATCTTCCCAGGTTTCTACAAGCAGTTCCTCCGGTTATCAGGGGCAGCAGCTTCATCAGAGGAGAGGTTGTTACAAGTACGGGGACTTAAGTCATCTCAAGAGGGATTGCCCTAGACTATTGAGTGGGGTTCTACAGCGGAGTTCTCGACCGATGATACCAGCATCAGTACACCACCCGCTCATCCAGCTCGGGGTGGGTCCCACGCAGCTAGAGGTTCTCCTAGAGAGGGAGGCCGATCAGGTGGCAGACATGCCCGATGCTATGCTTTCCCTACCAGGCCAGAGGCCGTTGCTTCAGACATAATGATTATATGTATTGTCTCGGTATTCCACAAGGATGCTTCTATATTATTCAACCCTGGTTCCACTTATTAGTATGTATCATTATATTTTGCTCGCTCTTTGGATATGCCCCGTGAGTCCTTAGTTTCAGCTATTCATGTATCTACACCGGTGGACAATTCTATTATTGTGGACCGTGTGTATTAGTCATGTGTGGTGACTATTGGAGGATTAAACACTAGATTTTATGTCTTATTACTTAGTATGGTTGATTTTGACGTGATTCTGGGAATGGATTGGATGTCCCCATGTCATGCTATTCTTGATTCCCATGCTAAGACCGTGACGTTAGCGATGCCGGGGTTACCTAGTGTAATGCCCCGTAAAAGTTCACCTAAAACCCGAGGTTCCATGGTGGCGAGGTAGTCTAATATGTTTGGTGATGGTAGAAATTCTTCGCGGCAAGCTGCGAGCCGCGGTACGTACTTTTTGGGTCGAACAATACGCTAGGGAGTTAAAGGAAAATGTTGGCAGAAAAAGACATTTCTGCGGCCCACCATGCGACCGCAGAATCACTCTGTGGACCGCAGAATGGCCACAGAGTGAAGCAGGAAACTGGGCAAGTTTGGATGGTATTATACGGTCAGTTATGCGGTTGCAAAACCATTTTGCGGGCCGCACATCGACCGCAAAAACCAGCATGAAGATTTTTTCGGAGGGAGGTTCTGCGGCGCATTATGTGACCGCCGAACAGGTCTGCGGACTGCATAATGGTCGTAGAGTGGGGCAGAAGTGTCCAGTTCTGGAGGGCCATTTTGCAGCCCATTTTGCGGACCGCAGAAGCATTATGCGGTCGCATATGCGGCCGCGGATCTATTTCGGAGCTTCATTTTTCTGATTTTTATAACCCGACCCAATCCCATTATATAGACTCTATAGACCATTGCTTAAGTAAAAACCTGATATTTTGAGAGTGAGAAAGTGCTCTAGAGAGAGAGAGAGAGAGAGAGAGAGAGAGAGAGAGAGAGAGAGAGAGAGAGAGTTCATAGATTTATTTAGGGACTCGCCTACAACCTCAGATTTGTGATGGCATGGGAGTTGGAGATAGAGACGGCATTTCATTAGGTTGTGGAGATTGCTAGGAGGTTAGAGCGCATTCGTGGCAAAAAGTTGTTCATTTTGCATGCATGTGTTGTCAAGGGGTGTAGGAAGATTGTTGAGCTAAGAATGGTAGATAATGGGTTTAGGATTATGGAATCCACCATAGGAGGACCTTGAAACCTTAATGCACACCTAGTGTTTGATAAAATACTCAAATAAGCTGGAACCATGATAATCTTCCTAATTTTTGTTTCAATTTGTTATATTTCTAAAATAGATCGAAGTTGCTAAGATTTTCGGATCATTTTAGAGTTTAAGGAAGCTCAAATGAGGTATGTTGGCTAAACTCTTCTCTTAGAATTAAACCTCACAATGTCCTTGTAAGTCTCGTGATGCCTTTATAAACTTAATTTTTGTCAATGAAGCATTGTGTTGAAATAATCATGGGTTCAATTTGTATTCCAAGGATTCTTGTTATGTTGAGTTAATGTTTGAGAATGTGGTTTAAGTATGGGCTGTGTGTTACTATGTTATGATTTAAAAGCGTGAATGTTTATGAAAGCTATCATGTCAATTGTATAAGAAGTCACATGTGCCTAAGACCCTAATTTGCTCAAGTATGTGTTTAAATTCTTAATTTGAAAGGCCTTGTTATTGATTATCCATGATAATGATTGAAAATGGAATAGTGATCTTGAATTATGAAGTACGACCAATGTGCCAAGAATGATATTGCATTATGGCCAATGATGTCAATAAAATGAATGACATGCAAAAGAATATGAATTGAGTGGTAAATACTTTTAACAACAAATGTTTTGGGAGTAACGTCTAGCCATCGAGGAAGGGTAGGTCGAAACAACCTAACCCTGAAACTACACGTGCCGGTGTAGGAGTGATTGAGGGGTAAATACACGTGATAATGTGATGAGACTGTTTCCCCTTATATGGGATGATATTGATGTATTGAGATATTTTCCCCTTAAATGGGATTAGATTATTGCTAGCTAGAAGTGATGTAATGTCGACCCACACGGCATTGTGGTGAGATGGCTTAGCCGATCGAGCTGAGATCGGACACCATGTCGCGCACATGGTGGTATTGTGAGTATATATCTCGGGGTGAGACAGCTTAGCCGGTCAGACTGAGATCGGACTCCGTATTAAAACACGGTGGTATATCGGTGCTAAAGATCTCCCAACTTAAATTACCAAGACCTACTTAAAATTTATGTTTCCCCTAATGTGACACTTTGATACCGTTTGAGTCACCTTATTGATATCATGTTTTATTCTTCGTTTACTATTTCTCGTTCTATTGAGAGGGTCCTTAGTTTTACTTACTAGTACTATTCCATATGTACTAACGTCTCTTTTGCCGGGGGCGCTGCATCTTTAATGGATGCAGGTGGTTCTGTAGCAGGTGGTATTGATCAGTGATAGTAGCACACCCTCTCCTCAGCTGAATTGGTAAGCCCCACTTCATTTTGAGGTCTTGTATCTTCTATATTTTGTACATAGCATTTTGAGGTATAGCCGGGGCCTTGTTGCCGGCACTGTCATAACACTCTTTTTTTCCTGTTAGAGGCTCCGAAGACATAGTGTGGGTTGTGTCTGTTTTGGGGAAGTTTAAACTTAAAATATTGTAATTTTTTCATCTGTTCCACTTTAACTATGACTGTACAATGTACAGTTTTGAAAACTTATTAATGACGTAACTAATGAAAATGAACCGGTGTTGTTCACATGACTTCTTATTGTCTTATTAATGAGCTGTATTCTTCTCTTTATTAGTGGGTGAGTTGGGTAGACGGGACCGTGCAGGCTTGCTCGACCGAGGTAACTCTGTTGAGCACCGGTCGTGCTCCCCGAGGTCAGGGCGTGACACCTAGGATCGAGAGGAGAGGTTCTCCGGACTATGTTCCCAGTAGGGTGATTTCATAACTGAAGGCCCAACGGATGGTTGGGAAGGGGTGTTTGTCATATTTGGCTTTTGTGAGGGATGTTGGTGCTGATACTCCTACTATTGATTCTGTTCCAGTAGTGTGAGACTTTACGGATGTGTTTCCTACAGACCTGCTAGGCATGCCACCCGATAGGGATATTGATTTTGGTATTGACTTGGTGCCAGGCACTCAGCCCATTTCTATTCCTCTATACCGTATGGCGCTAGCAGAGTTGAAGGAATTGAAAGATCAACTTTAATAGCTTCTTGATAAGGGGTTCATTAAAGCCTAGTGTGTCACTTTGGGGTGCACCGATTCTGTTTGTGAAGAAGAAGGATGCTACTATGCGAATATGCATTGATTATAGGCAGTTGAATAAAGTTACAATTAAGAACAAGTATTCTTTGTCGCGCATTGATGAATTATTTGATCAGCTTCAGGGAGCTAGGGTGTTCTCTAAGATTTGTTGGAGGTCTAGGTATCACCAATTGAAGATTCGGGATTCGGATATTCTAAAGATGGCATTCAGGACCTGCTATGGTCACTATGAGTTCTTTGTGATGTCTTTTAGGCTGACCAATGTCCAAGCAACGTTCATGCATCTGATGAACAATGTATTCCAGCCATATCTTGATTCGTTTGTCATAGTATTTATTGATGATATCCTGGTGTACTCACATAGCCAGGAGGAGCATGCACAACATCTGAGGATTGTACTACGGAGGTTGAGGGAGGAGAAGCTTTGTGCCAAGTTTTCCAAGTGCGAGTTTTGGCTCAGATCTGTGGCGTTCTTGGGGAAGGTGGTGTCTAGTGAGGGGATTAATGTGGATCCAAAGAAGATAGAAGCGGTTCAAAGTTGACCCAGACCATCTTTAGCTACTGAGATACAAAGTTTTCTCGGTTTGGCCGGATATTATCGTCGCTTAGTGGAGGGTTTCTCGTCCATTGCAACACCTTTGACTAGGTTGACCCAGAAGGGTACTCCATTCAGGAGATCTGATGAGTGTGAGGAGAGCTTTCAGAAGCTCTAACCACAATTCCAAATCTAGTTTTGCCTTCGGCATCGGGTTCTTATAAATGTGTATTGTGATGCTTCTCGGATTGGTATTAGGTGTGTCTTGATGCAGGAGGGTAGAGTGATTGCTTATGCTTCACGACAATTGAAGCTTCATGAGAAGAACTGCCATGTTCATGATTTGAAGTTGGCACCCATCGGAGTCTTCAGCACTTGTTCAAACCAAAGGATCTAAATTTGAGGCAGCGAAGATGGTTGGAGCTACTAAAGGACTATGATATTACCATTATGTACCATCCCGGGAAGGCCAATATGGTGGTCGATACCTTGAGTAGGAAGGCGATAAGTATGGGTAGCCTTGCATTTATTCCTGTTGGTGAGAGACTGCTTGCATCAGATGTTCAAGACTTGGCCAATTAGTTCGTGAGGTTAAATGTTTCAGAGCCTAGTCGGGTTCTAGCTTGTGTGGCATCTTGGTCTTCCTTATATGATCACATCAGAGAGCGTCAGTATGACGACCCCCATTTTCTTGTCCTTAAGGACATGGTTTAGCATGGTGATGCTAAGGAGGTTTCTATTGGGGATGATGGGGTGTCGTGAATGAAGGGTCAGATTTGTGTGCCCAATGTAGATAGGTTACGTGAGTTGATTCTTGAGGAGGCCCACAGTTCGTGATATTCCATTCATCCGGGTGCCGCAAAGATGTATTAGGACATGAGGCAGCACTATTGGTGGAGGAGGATGAAGAAAGACATAGTGGAGTTTGTAGCTCGGTGCTTGAATTTTAAGCAGGTGAAGTACGAGCATCAGAGGCCTGAGATTCCGGTATAGAAATGGGAACGTATCACCATGGACTTCGTAGTTGGGCTTCCACGGACTTTGAAGAAATTTGATGTTATTTGAGTGATTGTGGACCGGTTGACTAAGTTCGCGCATTTCATTCCAATTGGGACTACCTATTCTATGGAGCGGTTGGCTGAGATCTAAATTCGCAAGATTATTCACCTTCACGGTGTGCCGGTGTCCATAATTTTAGATTGTGGCACGCAGTTCACATCATAGTTTTGGAGGGCAGTGCAGCGAGAGTTAGGCACACGAGTTGAGTTAAGTACAACATTCCACCCTTAGAGGGACGGGCAGTCTGAGAGCACTATTCAGATATTGGAGGATATACTACGCGCTTTGTGTCATAGATTTTGGGGGTTCTTGGGATCAGGTTTTGCCGCTTGCAGAGTTTGCTTATAAAAAAAGCTACCAGTCGAGCATTCAGATGGCTCCGTATGAGGCCTTGTATGAGATGCGGTGCCAGTCTCTGGTTGGTTGGCTTGAGCCAGGTAAGGATAGGCTATTGGGTACTGATCTGGTTCGGGATGCTTTGGACAAGGTTAAGTTGATTCAGGATCGGCTTCGTATGGCATGGTCTAGACAGAAGAGTTACGCCGATCGGAAGGTTCGTGATGTTGCCTACATGGTGGGGGAGAAGGTATTACTCAATGTTTCGCCCATGAATGGTGTTATAAGGGTCGGGAAGAAGGGAAAGTTAAGCCCTCGGTATATTGGCCCTTTTGAGGTACTTGAGAGAATTAGAGAGGTGGCTTATAAGCTTGAATTGCCACCTAGGCTATCTAGTGTTCATCTAGTGTTTCATATTTCCATGCTCTGGAAGTATTTCGGCGATCCGTCTCAATTTTTGGACTTCAGCACGGTTTAGCTATATTGGGATTTGACTTATGATGTGCAGCCAGTGGCTATTTTGGATCGGCAGGTTCGAAAGTTGAGGTCAAAGAATATAGCTTCAGTGAAGGTGCAGTGAAGAGGGCAGCTAGTCGAGGAGGCTACTTGGGAGACGGAGTGGGAGATGTGGAGCAGATATCCACACCTATTTGAGACTCCCGGTATGATTTTAGATCTGTTCAAGGACGAACATTTGTTTAAGAGGGGGAGAATGTAACAACCCAGATGGTCGTTTTGCGTATTGTAGCCCCATTCCGTTATTGCTTATTTTATGCTCATTTATTATTATGTGACTCGATGGGGTGGTTGGTTGGGTTCCGGGGATGTTTCGGAATAAATTGAAACACTTAGTCTCAAGGTAGGAAGCCTAAGTTGAAAGAGTTGACCGGATGTTGACATATGTGTAAATGACTCCGGAATGGAGTTTTGATAGTTTCGATAGCTCCATATGGTAATTTTGGACTTAGGAGTATGACCGGATATTGATTGTGAGGCTCGTAGGTGATTATGGCTTGAATTTGCGAAAGTTGGAAAAATTAAAGTTTGGAGAGTTGAGAAGTTTGACCGAGAGTTGACTTTGTAGTTACTGGGCTCACATTTTTATTCCAGAAGTTGGAATAGGTTTGTTGTGTCATTTATGATTTGTGTGCAAAATTTGAGGTCAAATAGACTTGGTTTGATAGGTTTTGGCATCGATTGTAGAAGTTGAAAATTCATTAGTTTCAATAGGCTTGAATTGAGATGCGATTCGTGTTTTTGATATTGTTTGATGTGATTTGAGGCCTCGACTTAGTTCATATCGTGTTTTAGTAATTGTTGGTATGTTTGATTGAGGTCCCGAGGGCTTCGGGGGGATTTCGGATGGTTAACGGATTGGAATTTGGACTTAGAAGACTGCTAATTTTCTGTGTTCTGGTTTCCTTCTTCGCAAGCATGAGGATAGGTCCATGATTGTAAAGAATCTTTGAGGACTGTTGGAGTTTTTTTCTCTTCACGTTCACAAAGAGAGGGACGCGATCGCGGAAGTTGAGGAATTTGTGCTTCGCCAATGCGTGCAGTGGATCGCGTTCGCGTATAAGGAAGTGAGGCAGGTGGGAAGGCACGCGATGTTCTTCGCCTTCACGAGCGGTGGATCGCGATCGCATATGTCACGCCCCGAACCTAGGAGCGAGACAAGCACCCGGTGCCTCACCTAACCTGGCGTACCAAATTGCGACTAAGGGACTCTGAACACATAATGTCATACTTTGGCCATGGGGCCACCTTGCAAGACAATTTGCGAAGCAAAATATAAAACTGAATGGAAACTAGCGCTAACTAAACATCAATATAAAGCTAGGCTGAAAAGGCCGTCATAGCTACTACAGCTGACAAACCACCAAATTATACATACCAGGCCTACAAACCCAACATACTACACTAACCAACAGGATATGTCTACAAGCCTCTACTGATAGATGTACTATGATCGGAACAGGGCCCCGACCTACCCATAACATATATACAGATATACATAAGATGTACACAACACTCTAGACCTGGCAACTCCGAAAGGCGTGGAGCTTACCGATCAGGCTGAACTCGGGAAACACCTACTGAGGAGATCTACTCGTCTGTCTATCTGAACCTGCATGCATGAAATGCAGCATCCCCGGAAAAAGGGACGTCAGTACGAAATAATGTACCGAGTATGTAAGGCAATAACATAACTGAAAATCAAAACTGAACTGATAATATAATAACTGGAAGTAACTGGGAGTCAAAGATGATCTGGAGATATACTTACCTGCTGATACTGACTCAACTCCTTCAATGTAGTAAGTAAAATAATTGTACGGCCTATATATAACTGCTATGCCATAGTAGGCTCGCTCATAGGCGCTCGGCCATACTAGGCTATGTATCTCGACCATGCTGGGCTCGCTCATAGGCGCTCGGCCACAGTAGGCTCGGTATATAACTTTTCATCTGATCAGAGGTTGCCCAATAGGGGCCTGCCCATCGATTATAGCTCGATGGTAATGAAAATACTGTAATACTGTATATATAGGCTTGTTGCTCTCTTGACTGGAAGAAGACAATACTAAATTGAATATAGAATCTCGATAAGGAATAATATTGTAACTTATGAGACTAGAATAGTGTGAATAAATTCATGAATATGAACTTCTCTTTTGTCTCATTACTAACACATGTAGCTACGAGATCATGCCAAAATGAAGGAAGGCTTAGCCTTAATATACCTTATCACAATCTTTCCAATCACCAAGTTGAACTCACCTCTTTGCACCTTAATCTACAAGAACGATAATAATACTATCGTTAAGTTACGAAAGGTACAACTATCGCACAACGAACGACAAACTTATTTTGTATTAAAACGGGCAGCATCTCCCCTATAATCCTTACTTCCTCCAAATTCAAGATAACACCAACAATACAAGAACAGAATAATAACAACATATATACATCATTTTCCAGCCCTATATACACCATCAAATACTACAAAACAGCCCAACACACCCCAATCTCTTCGTACACAAAACGACCACCGTAGTAGTGTCAAACGACCCGAAAATGTTATGACGAATGACCAGCCAACCACCCTACATTTATATGGTGTTTATAAACCCCCTTCCTCCTCCAAAACTCCACAAAATAGTAGTAAAACACGCAGCCCAACAGCAACACAAAACAGTCCACAAAACAGTCCGCTACAAGTGAATAACTCGAACTCACGGCTTCCGATCACCGTCCCGTGAGTTCTTACAAGTATAGAACGACTTACCATGAATTTACAGAAGAAAAATTGGATGAAAGAGAGAAGTAAACTCACCTTATTTGTTGGATAACTCAGCTCTTATCTTGGTTCTTCAAACTCTAGGTTTTACCTCCAATTGGAACTTGAAAGGGAGAGAAAATCAATTAGGGTTTGTGGGAAATTTTTGGGAGGATTCTTTGCAGAGCTTATGTCTGGTTATTATGCTCTATTTTAAGTCTAATATATGAAGAAAATAGGCCCTTAAAAGTCCTCTTTGGACGACCCGAAATGGCCCATTTTTGGGCTTTCATTTAAGCAAGTAGGTGACACACCTACTTGTCACCTAGCAGCTTGCGCAGTATCGCACAAATGCCCATATCTTTCTACTCCAATGTTGTATTGACAAACGGTTTAATGCGTTGGAAAATAGACTCATAGATCTTTAATTTGATGGGTGGAACACCCCATAACTCTAAGTATATTGGGAGAAAATCGCAGTTACATTTGACCCAAAATTTCAGTAAAACTTATGAGTGTAACTTGTGATGACTTTCATCGACTTTTGTTCCACAACTCGCTTGACATTAAAACATAACACACGGATGTCATACGACTAATATAAATCATAACATAATCTCCTTATCATGTTAATTACCCTAGTCTCACCCCAAAGGTACATGTTATAACATTCCCAACTTGTCGACTTTAGACGAAACATTGTTTTATTTAATTGCTTTAGCTTCTGAACTGTCCAACCCTCTTTGTACTTGTTGTTCATGATCTTCAATATTTGTAACCTCAGAGGTAACATGATTAACTTACTTTATATACTTTTAAATATTATCTCATTTTTGGTCCTACATTAGTTTGCTTACGACGCATTTTTACGTACGAAAATATAGGGTGTAACAGCATAAGCTTGAGAAGATGGTTCTCCACATTCGCGACTTGGTTCACGCGATCGCGAAAGAAGATTTGTGAGCTGGGCAGAGTTGTTCTACGCGTTCACGATTGTTGGTCTGCGATCGCGAAAGCCAATAACTGGGGAGCAGAGATAAATTTAAAAAACCTTGGATTTGAACCCATTTTTCATATTTTTAGCTAGAGACCTTGGATTTTGGCGATTCTTGAGGGAAATTTCAAGGAGTTGATTGGGGTAAGTGATTCTAACTTGGTTTTGTCTATTATACATGAATCACTCATTATTTTTATCATTTAATTAGTGATTGCATTGGAAAATTTGGGGGAAAATGGTGAAATTTCTTAGACCGAATTTTGGGAATTTGAAAGGCGATTTGAGGTTGGATTTGAATAATTTTAGTATTGTTGGACTCTTATTGAATGGGTGTTCGGATTTTGTAACTTTTGTTGGATTCCGATACATGGGCCCGGGGTTTACTTTTGGGTTGACTTTTTGATTTTGGTTATGGATCTTAGCTTTATCATTTGGAGTCAATTCCTATAGCTTTTATTGATAGTATTACGGTTTTTTGGCTAGATTCGAGCCTTCCGGAGGTCGATACGCGTTAGTAAGGCTTGCTAGCGGAGTGATTTGATTTGTTTGAGGTAAGTATCTTATTTAAACTCGATTGAGGCACTAGTTGTCTGAATTATTGTGATAGCTACGTGCTATTGGGTGCGCACATGTGTGGGGATGAACCCGTGTGTGGGCACCGGGATTATTTATTCATGTTCGGGTTGTACTCGGGCTCTTATAAGCCTAGAATTTGACTGTTAAACCTTAAGCTATGATGCTTCACGCATTTGTGGCATTGTTGTGAACTATTTGAGCCATAATTGAGGCTACGTAGGGGCTTAATCCCTGAATGAACTGATAAATGTTATTCATCGCTGAAATTGCCGGTTTAAGCTATGATAGTAAACTTGCACATGCTTACATTTTAGCATGTCGTTTATACCAGTCCAGGAGCATGAGATTTGATATTCACTCATTTCATACATGTATACTTGTTTAATTGCTCATATATGGTATGTTTGGACTAGAGGCATGTGACCATGCCGGGTGGATTGTTTTGTTGTGCGTGTGACCATATTTGGCAGTAGGTTGTTTTTCAGACTATCTGTTAGAGGCGAGGTAAAGTTGAATCCTTGGTCGCAGTCTGACTTGTCTTTTTCCTTTCATACCATTGTTATAGTTCATACAATGTATTTATTGTTCAGTTTTAGAGTTGTATTCCATTGTAGTAGCTCATGACTTCGTACTTATCAGTTTCTGGGGGATTTACATTGTATTAGCAAATTTTATTGTATTGAGACCTCGGGTTTATGCTATTTCTACGAATTTTATTATTATGTTGCCTTCGTTATCATGTTTCAGCTTGCCTAGTCGGTGTGCTAGGCGCCATCACGATGGGTTGTGTTTTTGGGTCCTGACACTTGTTGACCCATTTACTAAAGGACTCTCGAGGGATATGACAATAAGCACAACAAGTGCTATGGGTCTAAGGTAATTTAAATTTGTTACTAGTAACGGGAACCTTACCTTTCTTATTCTTTGACATATTAAAGGTTTAAAAAATAATAACAAGTTATAGATATGACGGATAGCAGGTACTGGAAATTAGTACCTAGAAAATGAGGGTGAGTATAAAAATACTCTATGTAAACATACTCTTAATACTCTGTGTTAGGGACTTGGTTAAATCTTCACCTATGTAAACACAAAAAGTGGTGCCGCTTCAATAAAATTTGGGATACAAAACTTGATAAGTGTTTAAGAATTCAAGAAGTAGCACAAGGCCATAATCGGGTGCTAAAACTCACGGTGAACAAGTTGTCGAGTTGGTACGATTTATGTGCATAAAGCTTTTTCGTCTTTTCATATAGGAATTGTGGTTTAATAGAACTTATTCTAACCATCAATTTCGACAAGGTCTTGAATAGTTTATACAAGTAGCGGGTTTAAATCGAAAGATAACTATTATATGCATGAATCTTATAAACAGCACCAATCACTAACTAAGTGGGGGATTGTTAGATTAATCAATGTTTGATTGGAGCATTTGGGAAGAGGTTGTTTTGTCCCTTATTAGGAAAAGACAGAAAGGAAGAAGTGTTTAAAAGCACTTCTTTGTCTTATATAGTTTGAATATTTTAAAGGATGTTTTGGAGAGAAATTGAAAATTTGACTATATTATTAATAGTCAAATTGGACATTTGGGCTTTGGGCCTATTAAGTAATCCGGAATTAATTTTTACTCACATATTATTTTACTAATTAATTTAAAACATTTTTAAATTACATTTCAGAAAATGTTTTTAATAGTTTTCTTTTTTAAATTCAAAAAGGTGACTATTGGTTTTAAAATGTGCCTATTATGAAAAGATGAGTCTGTTAATTCCAATAGACTCCTACATGCATTATAAATACCCATATCATCTCCAAAACTAAATCATCTGAAACTCCCCATCTCTTTCTCTTCTACAACTCACAAATATTCTGTTTTTGTGGAAAATTCCAGTTAATTGCTGAAACTCAAATTTCAAAGGCTTTGTAAAATCCTGGAGGAATTCTGCTATTGTCACGACCCAAAATCCAACTAGTCGTGATGGCACCTAACCCAAAAATCCAAGTAATCGTGATGGCACCTAACCCAACCCGCTAGGTAAGCCAATTAACAACTATCTAATTTAATGAGATTTATTGAGACAAATGAATGATAAAATAATTGAACCTTTATACATTTCTCAAAGACTGGTAGTACAAATCATGAGCTTTTAAGATATAGAATTTACAAAGCTGGTATGAAATAAAGTACATCATTTGTTTGAAATATACATGGACAGATTAAAATTCTAAAGCTACAAAGATGAGGAGGCAGCTATGACCGGAACGCAGGTACATCTTCAAATCCAGTTCCCGCCGTGTATAGCAACATTAGCATCCAACATCTGCACGCAAGGTACAAAAATATAGTATGAGTACAACCGACCCCATGTACTCAATAAGTAACAAACCTAACATTAGGTCTAAAGTAGTGACGAGCTGGAACAAAGGTCAGAGTCCAACACCAATAGACAACAACAGTTCATAACAACATAATAAAAGTGATAAAAGAAGTAACTCAGAGATATAATGCTCAGCTCGTTCATAGTTCAGGAGAATAGGCATGTTTTTAAAGTATATCAGTAAAAACCCAAATCGTTCAACGAAATCACCAAAATATGAGTAAGTTTGTAAAACTGTGATTTTTCCCAAATCCTTCAACAGGTAAATGTTTCGTTTTCAAATACCATGAGGAAAAATACATCTCTATGCCTACATGTCAATGTGTATGTGAAGTCATGAATGATGCAATACCGTACAACATGAGAGAAAATGCATCTCTATGCCTGTATGTCAAGAGTGCAAGTCGAATGCAATGCAACATAGTGATAAAACCATATGCATACTCTCTGAGTATCAATTCACTCAGTCCTCCCAGTCACTCAGTCCTTACAATCACTCAACCCTCACAATCACTCAGTCCTCAAAGCCACTCAGTCCTCCCAATCACTCGGCACTCGTGCTCGGCCCAATCGCGACCACGAATATTAAACAGACGAGCTACATTTTTCCCTTTACGCGATCGCATCTCCTAATCTGCTATCGCGGTGTACAATTTGTGCACCAGACATCAGCAGAACTTGCAGTGCAATTATGAATATAAAGGGTCCAAAAATATCCCGAATCACGCCCGAGCCCCTCGGGACCCCGTCCGAACATTACAACAAGTCTCTAACATAACACAGACCTACTCGAGGCCTCAAATCACACATAACAACATCGAAACAACGAATCGCACCTCAATTCAGACTCAAACGAACTTTCAACTTTTATAACTCGCGCCGAAACATATCAAATCATTCCGGAATGAACTCAAATTTTGCACACAAGTCCCAAATGACATAACGAAGCTATTCCAATTCTCGGAACCACAATCCGAATCGGATATCCTAAAAGTCAACTCTCGGTCAAATTTATGAACTTTTGCCAATTAGCGCTGAAACCTTTTATCAATATCCAGATGCAAATACGGCCATACGCCCAAGTCCAAAATCAACATCCGGACCTAACGGAACCATCAAAACTCCGTTCCGGGGTCAAATTCACAAAAGTCAAACTTGGTCAACTCTTCCAACTTAAAGCTTCAACAATGATACACATAAGTCGTAATACATCATACGGAGATACTCATCCCCTAAAACCACCGAGCGAAGTGCAAATGCTCAAAACGACCGGTCGGGTCATTACATTCTCCCCCGCTTAAATATACGTTCGTCCTCGAACGTGCCCAGAGTCATTCCAAAGCCATCCAATCACCGTGTATCCTTACCGTGCACATACCCAAGGGTGACCCCGCATCACCCTAATGCATATAAGCCTAACGACATGGCCTAACTGAAGATCCTTAATTCAACCTTAGCCCATTAACCTTAGAATCTAATTTGCAACGCCCGAAATTTCCTACAAGACCCGAATCTCGCATCTACACACCGTATAAGTCTTAACAAGCAGCACCAAACCACAACCATAACCCAAGACACAATCACATGATATACCACATAACTCAAATACTCATAGCAATAACTTCTGACCGCAATAGCTGCTCGATAACCAACCCGACACCGATAAAAACCTCATATCAACCAAAATCTTGTTCTGAACCTTTGTACACTGCCAATGATGAAAGAAACATGCAGAAAATCATAACCACTTATCAGATCAACAAGTCATGGAGACCTCTCTCGTCCGACAAGAATCAAAGACAAATCCTAAGCCGACTTCCGATATTATTCTTCCAAACATACCGTAATCAAATTCGAAAGTACCCATTCTAGGTCCAATAACCTCATCTCATAAAACACAACCATTCTCGTGGCACGCAATACCAATATAACCTAGAGCCACAAACCGTGCAATCCGTGCACCAATACATAATAACTCAATGCACTCAAAAATGAAAAATGACTCAAATGAGAAAACCGTCCCGCAAACTCAACAAGTACAACCGTAATCCTATGAGCCCATCATACATAGTAGAACCAAGACACACGAACCAATCACAAAGGATCATATCTCAACATAACTCCGTTGCAATGCGTGACCCTATCCAAACACTGGTCCATATGAAATATCTCAAGCCACCATGCTCCAAATCAACAACCACATGCAATTTGACATCAAGTACATAAAGTGCATGAATATAACCACGGTGAAGAAAATAACACAATACCCCAACCCGAAAGGACCATAACCAAGGCACAATAAACCATTACACACCCAATCACCAAATCACACGAAGTCCACTATAAGGCCCAAACAGAACCACACCATGTGTGCATATGTCCAACAATTCACAACCCCTTGACACTAATAGTTCTGAGTCAACAAATCCGACCCGGTGTAGGATACATATCCTTATTAGGCCTACCAATGGGCCCCCAAATTAACCCTGGTCATCTACAAATAGATAAATAACCCTCCAAAAGTACGCAATGACCTAACCATAACACATACTATCATCTGGCTAGTTTTGGCCACATCTTCACAGTCCACAACTATGAAACAACCTCCTTCTGAGAACTCCTAGTCTCCAAATCCATACAAAGCACGAATCACCATATCTGATCCCAACTCCACCACCTGAATTTCTAACACATCTCTCATACACAATCATCCTATGAGGAATACTTCTATAATTCTTCCGTGCCGCATAGCAAAATTTGAATATCAGCAGTCGATCAACCAGGCGAGTACCGCAATACCAATGAAGCATTCGTAAGTCAAAATACAGTGCGCCTTTTGAATGTGCACTCTACTTAGGTAATACCAATTAGTGCCAACATTCGAATTGTTTATGCTGCATAAACTCATGATCTTCCTTCCGCAACTGAACTGCGACCTTGCACATGTAAATCTCAATCCCACACAACACACCGCATCTATCATGCCATCATATGAAAAGTACGAGAATCTCATAATCAACCCTGAGTCACAAGCAAACTACAAACTCAATTAGCCAGGAACCTTCCATTTGATCTCATCCAGGAGAAAATCACAATACGCAATATGCTCCTCACGTCAGTAGGAAATATCCATCTCAAACTATGGTAGAAACCATCGAGAACTCTCTGAAACTAATTTGCACATAATCAAGCCATCGGAACTGAATCTCTCTAACTCCAGTGGGTCGCCAAACCCAAGAGTATAGCCACAAAATACCTGTAGAAACTCAAACAAGCCATAAGTACCCAAAGAATCGATCATATCCATTACTGTGCTGATCTAACCTACTACCAAGCTGTCCTATTTTCTCCGAGTTCCTTCTGAATTACCCTCAACTTGACACTTCTCCTTGCAAGAACACCACAATCCTTACCCAAAGCTCACTACAATAGATCCTAGATTAAAACCACACCGCCCTAAGGCTCATAAGCTATTGTATTCCCTCTTAAGCACCCAAAAGTACCACAACCAAGACACCCACTCTGAAGAGGTCTTATGTGAATTTTTAAGTTGTTCCTTTTACCTTTATGATACTGAAATGTAGAATCCATAGTGATACAGAAATACCACGAGTCTTGACACATCCGATGCAAATCTCAGGTTCTAGCCATACACAAATCCGAAAAAATTCTCAATTTCCACATATAAATCTTAAACTCTTAAAACCTCCTCGAGAGTCATCCACTCTGCTCAAATATCAATTGCACCGCCCAAACGGGCCGAACGACCTATGATAAGGTAGCACAACAACATCCCAAAGAAGTAATCTACACCTCTAAGCAACCGAGTGAATCTCTTTCCTTAGTACGTCACATCTACCACAAATCACAAACCCGAATCATTCTAAGATTACTATATATCTTTCATGTGTAGTGCACCACACATCCAGAAATTTCCTTGCTTAAGTCATCCTCAAAACTAGTCTCTACAAGTCATAACCGATCCACAAGTATGCTTCAAACCGAAACCAGTACAACATGTAACCATGTCTAAAGCGTCAATAGTAGACTCCCCCACTTGGCTCAAAGCCATAGAACAAAACACTCGATGACTCATAATACCCATACTCTATTACTAACATGATCCCACACTGAAATTCAACTCAATCCTCCATAAACTCATGTAACCCAAACCATATAATACTTCAAATCATCTGCTAAGCTCGCATTCATCCTTGTGACGGCCAGGTCAACTATTACAACCGATCCAAACTCAAATCGTACAGATATAACCCACTGATAGGAAATAAAGCCTCCACACAACATCATAAGGATCACACATTCGTAGGTTAACCCGCATGTGATAACCTACTTGCTTAGTCTCAAACTGACATCTCTCTATACCCTTTCACATCCACAACTAATACGATGTCCCTTAATCTTCCCATGTCTGAACTCATCAACAAGACATGAAAATCTGATAACCTACCTGCTTAGTCTCAAACTGACATCTCTTTATACCATTTTACAATCACAACTAATACGCAATCCCTTAATCTTGCCGAGTCTGAACTCATCAACAAGACATGAAAATCTATTTCGTTCCACAATTAAGCAACATGAAAGATCCTTCAATACACTCATAACTCGAGACTATACGTCACATCAAGACATAAATCAAGCACCCAATATTCCTTTATATATCTCAAGCAAACACTTCTCGTCATATTCAAACCATCTGGACACATCCCACGGTCACATTATACTCATCATATAGCCATCCAACCACTCATCGAGCCACAAATTCCAATAACAGGGATACTACCAGACTTATAAGTCCAAATGCACGTGCTCACACAACCGAAATCCCCATTCTGAAGCTACAATCAAAACTCGGCCTCCAGTCCTCCAGACTGGCCCATCATCAGCACACCGAAATCACATCTCGCACCTCATCCATGAAATCACAAGTCGTCGATGAACAACTGATACCGAGCACTCACATGCACATATGAGTGCGTTGAAGGAATTCAAAAAGTTATGCTTCACGCTGAATCAATGCCGCACGATAAAGAAAGAAAGATGGAAAGTGTATCCTAAATGCCCTGTAGCCTCTCAAAGATAGGTATGTATGTTATCATACCGATCCACAAAGCTCTACTAGACAATTGCTCATGACTCGTAGAACCTATGAACCTAGAGCTCTGATACCAACTTATCACGACCCAAAATCCTGCTAGTCGTGATGGCATCTAACCCGACGCGCTAGGTAAGCCAATTAACAACTATCCAATTTAATGAGATTTATTGAGTCAAATGAAAGATAAAATAACTGAACCTTTATACATTTCCCAAGGACTCGTAGTACAAATCACGAGCTTCTAAGATTTAAAATTTACAAAGCTGGTATGAAATAAAGTACATCATCAGTTTGAAATATACATGAACAGATTAAAATTCTAAAGCTACCAAGATCAAGAGGCAGTTATGACCGGAACGCATGTACATCTTCAAATCCATCTCCCGCCGTACACAACAACATCAACATCTAACATCTTAACATAAGGTGTAGAAGTGTAGTATGAGTACAACTGACCCCATGTACTCAATAAGTAATAAATCTAACCTTAGGTTGAAAGTATTGACGATCCGAAACAAAGGTCAGAGTCCAACACCAATAGCCAACAATAGTTAATAACAACATAATAAAAGTGATAAAAGAAGTAACTCAAAGATATAATGCTCGGCTCGTTCACAGTTCCGGAGAATAGGCATGTTTTTCATGTATATTAGTGAAAATCCAAATCTTTTACCGAAATCACCAAAATATGAGTAAGTTTGTAAAACTATGATTTTTCCTAGAGTTTTCAAGAGGTAAATGTTTTATTTTCAAATAGCAAGAGGAAAATACATCTTTATGCCTACATGTCAACGTGTATGTGAAGTCATGAATGACGCAATACCATACAACATGAGGGAAAATGCATCAATATGCTTGTATGTCAAGTGTGCATGTCGAATACAATGTAACTCAGTGATAAAACCATATGCATACTCTCAGAGTATCAATTCACTCAGTCCTCACAGTCACTCAGTCCTCCCAATCACTCGGCACTCGATACTCGCACTTAGTAGGTACTTGCGCTCACTGTGGGTGTGCAGACTCCAGAGGGGCAGATCCAGCCCAAGCGCTATAATAACCCAATCATGGCATTAATTAATAATACATGTTGTGACGTGCAGCCCGATCCCATCATGAAGCAATAATACATGTTGCAGTGTGTAGCCCGTTCCCATCAATATCCTCATAATTAGGCCCTCGGCCTCACTCAGTCATCAATCTCTCCAGTCTTTCAGGCTCACAATGTCATGAAAATCTTCCCAAAGATGATGATGTGATGTGTCAATAAATGGTAACAGAGACTGAGATATGATATGCAAATGAATGTGTATGACTGAGTATGTAATTTTAATACAAGCAAATAACTGAACAACAGAAATGACCTCAGTGGGTCCCAACAGGGTAAGCATATAGCCTAGACATGGTTTCTAACATGCATTAAAGCTCAATTACCCTAGCACTGTCACGACCCAAAATCCATTAAGGGTCCCAACAGGACACCGCTGTCAGGCAAGCCAACGCTAAATACTTAATTCAGGTCTCATTTTAATATTTTTGAAATCCTAGTTTTTCCCCTCAATTAAATAGTAGAAGACGGAGTTTACAAAATACATAATAATATCTTTAAAAATTTGAATACAATGCAACCAATAATCATCCCAAAACCCGGTGTCACAAGTGAATGAGCATTAACTAGGAATGTAAAATAAAATACAACAGCTGTCCGGAATACAAATTTGATAGGAAAAATGTAAGTACTCTCAAAGAGACTATTTTGGCTGCGGAGCATCGTATACAATAAAGCTCACCTAAGTCCCCGCCATAATTGTGCCTCTATGCCCGCAAGGCCGCTAAACATATGTGTACCTACACAAAAATGTACAGTAAGTGTAGCATGAGTACGTAAATCAACGCGTACCCAGTAAGTATCCGGCCTAACCTCGAAGAAATAGTGACGAGGGATCGACTCAGACACTTACTATGGGATATGATAAATTATGGATTTTATGAGGCAATGGTAAACACAATAACATGAGGTAGGTAAATAATTTTCTTGTTAATAGGGGATTTCTAATTTGTTTTTTCATCTTTTAACAATTTATATCTCCGGCCAAATGAGGCCATATCAATTGTCAATAATTCCAAATAATCAATTAAGTCATGCGCAAATCATGCCGAGGTCTTACGGCCCGATCCAACAAATATTTAAAATGTGCACTGCCAGAGGGTCGAATGACGCGAACCATAGATGCATCTATTTACTACCGAGACGCTCGGCCCGATCCACAAATAACAATTATTTTCAAGAAAACAGAAGTTTCTCATTTATAAATTTTCTCATACAAACCTTCAAGTAAGTGAATTTAACCTTATACAATTTGTTTATCAATTTCTTGCATTACTAAGTGATTATATTAGCAAATAAGGGCAAAAACATTCCAAGTATAGCATGATACGGGTCTTAAACTACCCGGACAATAGCATAATAGTAGCTACGTACAGACTCGCATCACCTCGTACATACGTAGCTCCCCACAATTAGGTACAAACATTTATTTAATTCACCTGTGGGATTAATTCCCTCTTACAAGGTTAGAGATGAGACTTACCTCGCTGCGAAGTTTCATAATCGGCTCCCAAGCCATTCAATTAACTCAAATCGATGCCCAACGCTCCAAAACTAGTCAAATAAGTTGCAACCCAATCAAAATATGCTCTAATACTCATAATTAATCAATTTATAACAATTCTCAGTTCCGCTTGAAAAGTCGATAAAATCGCCCTCGGGCCCACGTGCCCGGATTCCAAAATTTTTCGAAGATAAACTTTGCCCATGACATCACGGACTCAAATATATAATTTATTCTCAATTCCATGTCCATAATTCGTGGTCAAAATCCAAATATACAAGATTCTAGGTTTTTCCACCAAAGCCCCAATTTCTACTAATTCCCATGTTCAAATCCATATAAACTCATGTATTTAACTCAAGATTATGAAGAAAGCACTTACCCTATTATGATTGATGAAGATGGCACTTCAATGCGCTCCACAAGCAGCTCCCATTAGCGAAATGATGTGAGATAGAGCCAAACCCTCATTTTAAAGAAGACACTGCCCAGCCCCGACTTCCGCACCTGTGGAAATCCCATCGCAGGTGCCGATCAAGCTCGGCCCAACATTTTCGCACCTGCGCTCTATGCGGCGCATCTGCGCGTCTGCTCCTGCGTTGCTCTCTTCACACATTCGCCTTTGCAGGTGCACAATTATTTCCGCTCCTGCAGTTCTCAGCAGCATGTCCCCTTCCGCTTATGCGAGCCATTTTTCTGCACCTGCGGGCTCTCACCTACGGCCCTCTTCACGCAGGTGCAGTTACACCAGATGCTCAGCTGCTTCAGCCCTTCTACAAATTCCAAATTTGATCCATTAACCACCTGGGGCCCTCGGGACCGTAACCAATTATACCAACACGTCCCAAAACACATTACGAACTTAGTCGAGCCATCAAATCATATAAAACAATGTCGAATTCATGAATCGCACCCCATTCCAAGTTAATGAACTTTAGAATTTCAAACTTCTACATTCGATGCCGAAACCTATCAAATCACGTCTGATTTGCCTAAAATTTTGCACACAAGTCATCTTTGATATTACAGACCTACTCTAACTTCCGGAATTGAATTCCGACCCCGATATCAAAAGTCCACTTCCGGTTAAACTTCTCAAAAACCTTCAAATTTCTAACTTTCGCCAAACGACTCCGAAATGACCTACGGACCTCCAAATTCACTTCTGGACGCGCTCCCAATAACAGAATCACCATACGAAGCTAATCTCAGACTCGGAATTCCAAACGGACATAGATAACATTGAAATGCACTTCAACCCAAATTTATGGATTTCTTCCAAAATGCTAACTTCCACAATAGGTCCCGAAACGCTCCCGGGGCATCCAAAACCCGATCCGAACATATGCCAATCTTAGTCAATTCTTCCAACTTAAAGCTTTCGAAATGAGAATTTTCTTTCCAATTCAAATCCGAACTTCCCGAAATTCAATCCCGACCACGCGTACAAGTCATAATACCTGAAGTGAAGCTGCTCATGGCCTCAAACCGCCGAATGACACGCTAGGGCTCAAAACGACCGATCGGATCGTTACATTCTCTCCCACTTAAACATACGTTTGTCCTCGAACGTGCTAAGAACCGTGCTGGATTTGTCCGAAATCATTGTTTAACACCTCGTGCACCTACCCGTGCTACCACGACTAAGTTAAGCACATTAGCTCGATCAAATCTAAGGATAGTCTCGTTTATTTAGGCAAATAAGCCTTAGAGCCCAGTTCCAACATCCAGAATTCTCTGCCAGGCTTGCTTCCAACATACGAACACCGTATCAATCACTACACGATGTACCAGAACGTGACTGCATACTTTTGCTGAATTCACACCATGCACCGCAACATTCACATGACCATAATAACATTCTCTGATTGTAATAGTCGACATTCCCCGAATTTGATGCTCACCATGCACCTCATGACATATATAAGTCTTGTTTCAACTCTGGCAATACCACCACGACGGAAGAGGCGTGAAGGAATTCATAACCAACTTCCGAGTCAACAAATCATTGAATCTCTTCTCTTGACTAGAATCATCACCCCATTATGAACCAAATAATGGTATTTGCTCTTTACTATACTTCATATAATCTGATCGCACTGATCCCAGATCAAAAAATCTCGTCTCACCCAGTATAAGTTGCCCAGGCAATAAGCAACCTCAGGCACTGCCAAAAGTCTCATGTGATACCACAATGTGCCAATAAGCTACAAACTTAAATGTGATACATAAGGAAAACGAACTCTGGAAAGAACTACTCAACACACATAACTAATTAGACAACCAAAATGGCGTTATAAACCTTCCTCAGAAAATGGGAAACAAAACACACAAGAATAGATATAGGGAACTGTACTCAACATCACACTGTTACAGCGTGCAACCCAATCCAAACAACATGTCCTTGGCGGCATGCCACCTGATTCATACATAATAACCTGTAAGGAATTAGTTACTGAGCTAAAATGCTCATTACTACAAAATACCCGAATATCTGCCACAAGCACGCTAAGTACATAATACCATCCTTGGGAGGACAGATAGCGCCATACGCTACAAAACTCAAGCACAACTAAGGTGTGATATATGATCTGATTCTCGAGAGCTATCCCGATCATATAACACTATCGCTATGCAGAACCTCAACACATAGGAAGTTTATCAAGCCGTTTCACAACTCACATGGCACAATATAGTATTACCTGAAATAGCCGACGATGAAATAACATCCAACGTCCGAATACTCCTGCTGAAATGGACACATCCGGCCTGACATAGTGCCCATATTCACATTTAAATCCATCCACAGACCTCAAGCCGATTCTGATCGCACCCTACTAGGCTAATAACCTTTCAAGGGTTCATAATAACCCTTTTCCCCATAACACACAAGAACAACCATCATATCCGAAATAAACCTCCACAGTCCACAACCAAATGAACCGAGTGCCCTCCAAGCATAAATTCTCACATGAATAATAGTACCGCAATCTCCATACTTGATTCCAATCTTTGATCAATCAAGTGACTACATGTCACACTTATACAATCTTCTCGTGGGACGTGCTGCCACAACCTTCTACACCAGTTAACAAGTCTCCACAACCATACCACCGACCGTACAAATGCTGTAAAGCAAATCAAAAATCCAAAATCACTACTCAAAGACTCTTACACAGGACACCGATCTCAGGTGACGCTAAAGGCAATTCCAGCTTACTATAACCATATGAATCCTTTCCCGCTCATCCGAGCTCTTGACATTCTTGTCGACACCAAACTGCAACCTTGATCCTCAACATCCAAATCCCATGCCGATCACTGCACTTAATCATGCCAATGCGCATGAGTACAAGAATTTCATCCTAACTTCCAAACTACTAGTAGGGTAAACACTTCTTCAGATAGAAACCTCTTACTTAACTCATTCCAAGAGAACCATTGCATCACGCGACTGAATCCTCAAATCCGCAGAAAATACCAACCTCAAGTAGTGGTCTAAACTATCATAACCCTTTTGGGATCCATCTGCACATAACAGGCCATAATACTCGAAAGCCTCCAAATAAGATCAGTTACAGTGACCGTCAAACCTCGCACGTACCGTCATAAATCACAAGAATAACCCAATACACTGAAGGAGCTGATCATTGCCATCATTATGCCGATTCAACCATTGCTAATCGACCTGACTCTTTCTAATTTACCCTGGACTTGCCTTAGGAATAATAATAGCTCCATTCAAAACATGGCGAACTCAATCCGCACTCATCCTGAGTGATCCTATTTCACAAGACCACATTGTCTCAAAACCTACAAACCATTTCATACCCTCCTTGTTCTCGTAATCGCGTCTTCAACTGATATACCCATTCTGATGATTTTTCTATAAATCCAAAGTTACATGCTCTCCTTCCTCTCATGATACCCCGTAGACCAAAGATAACATAGAACAATCCAAGCTCCTTTATCATAATCCGCTGCAAAAGCTCGATATTCAACTATACTATGGACTTGAAATCCTTAGGCACCCCACTTTAACCTTTGAATCCATTAGGACCGTTGTTGAGAGTCACCCATTCTGACTTGCCCCCGAATATAATCAAACTCCAAGGCCTTGTTAGCACATGAACACCCTCTCAAAGAAGTAACCGGCTGAATTTCTTTTCTTATCCACCACTTTCACACGAAGCATAGGCTCTGAGTCTTCCCCAAGCCTGAACACGAGTCGATAAGGCCAAATATAGCCCACATTCCTCAAATCCTTTTCTCGAACTACCACTGATGTTCTCTTTCTTTAGTTGTAATAACCCACCAATATGCCGATAACCAGAAATCTCGCAAATAGATGACCATGCAATCCAACTGTAGGCGGTGGGACTCTCCTACTTAGCTTCAAGCTACTATTACATATACCTGGAACCCACCAAGATTCTTCCTTAATCGACATGATCTAGCACAATCAACCCGCCAAATTCCTAGAAATCCTTCTATTAACCTTTAATGAACACCCTGAACCACTAGCCACACTTACGTATTCAATCTCTTACCGGGTAGCCAGTAGAATTCTTCGCAGAAGCTTCATCAACACCACACGACCGCTAATCCTACTCACAGGAGATAACCCACCTATGGAAATTCCATGCCGACATCCTCCAACAATGCTGCACCGAGTACAATAACCACGAAGCCAATAAACCATCCTTAGCTCATGCTCGTTCACCAGTTGTACAAGTCCGTTCACTCTTCATGGACATCAACTAAAGGTGCGACAATACATTCCAATCCAAAGTCATGTTGTATCCTTCTTCATATCAAGCAGCTCCCTTCTGTCACACCTAATCTTTCTCGATATAGCAGCCAATATTCCAAATTAAGCCCGTAGACCTAGTCACTGTCCACCATGAATCCCAAATCACTCTAAACTTTCCTCAAGGCATGTAGCCATCCTATTATAGAACCTACATGCTACTCTGCCACTCTCCCACTTTGGTCAAACTCATTCCTTTAAGCAACTACCCGACTCCTGTTTCTCACACTTGGCCTTCTATAAGTTTATCCATCGTAAGGCACCTCCCACATGTCCTTCCTCATCCTTCGCTGCCCAATTGTTGCCTTAAATCAAAATCTATCTCTGTAGCACTTGAACCGATAGATCGCTACCAATTTTAAACCTTTCCGGAAATCATCTTTCTCTAGCCATCAATACCAGGATTGCCGATTCAATCCTGAACCTCTACACACTGCGACCTCTGACAGCAGCTTTCTCGGCACCATTTATAATACTCTGTCCCAAGGCGAATTGAAGGAAACCATAACACCGACAAACGTAACATATAATAACCAATCAAGGACGATGACGCCACATCACAGGCGAAGATTCCACCACGCTAAAAAATATCGAGTCCCGCTACTCCATCAATCCAAGTTTGAACATTCTTAGTTCAGTTGCCTTTCCTCTGTCGTACAAAAAATACCGAATCTCTAACTCATGCACTGAGTAAACCTCCTTTCAAGTCATTCACTGCCCTGACACATAGGCAAGCATCCTACCATCACATCAATATTGTGTGATAACAACTCATGAGCATCATAGCAACCTATGCATAGCCTCAAAGCTCTCAGAAGTATAGCTACTGAGCTGAAATGACAGAATATCCTTCCACAAGGCGACGACAATAGCCCAGTCAATTACGCAGGGAGAAACATCCCGCACCACATCTGTAGTACCATTAAAATTCCTCAATTCCCGATTTATAACTAGCGCTTCACATCGCATAAGACTGAATAGGAAGGGAATGAAGGCATATGCCTCAAAGGAATCGAATTGCACGATGAGGAATCAAGAAGGGAAGTGCTCCTAACAGTCCTGTAGCCTCTCGAAGATAAGTAAGACGTCTCTGTACCTATCCGCAAGACTCTACTAGACTCACTCATGACTCGTGAGACCTAAGTGAACCTAGTGCTCTGATACCATGTTGTCACGACCCAAAATCTATTAAAGGTCGTGATGGAGCCGGACACCGTTGTCAGGTAAGCCAATGCTAAATACTTAATTCAGGTCTCATTTTAATATTTTTAAAATCCTAGTTTTTCCCCTCAATTAAATAGTAGAAGATGGAGTTTACAAAATACATACGACTATCTTTAAAAATTTGAATACAGTGCAACCCATAATTATCCCAAAAACCGGTGTCACAAATGCATGAGCATTAACTAGGAATGTAAAATAAAATACAACAGCTGTCCGGAATACAAATTGGACAGGAAAAATGTAAGTACTCTGAAGGAGACTCTGTTAGTTGTGGAGCGTCGCATAGAATGCAGCTCACCTAAGTCCCAGCCATAATCGCGCCTCTGCACCCACAAGGCCGCTAAACATTTTTGTACCTGCACAAAAATGTGTAGCAAGTGTAGCATGAGTATGTAAGTCAACGCGTACACCGTAAGTATCCCGCCAAACTTCGAAGAAGTAGTGACGAGGGGTCGACTCGGACACTTACTATGGGCTATAGTTAATATACCGATGATATAATAAATTATGGATTTTATGAGGCAACGGTAAATACAATAACATGAGGCAGGTGAATAATTCTCTTGTTAATAGGGGATTTTCAAATTTAATTTTCATCTTTTAACAATTTAAATCTCCGGCAATGAGGCCATATCAATTATCAATAATTCCAAACAATCAATTAAGTCATGCGCAAATCATGCTGAGGTCATACGACCCGATCCAACAAATATTTAAACTGTGCACTGCCAGAGGGTCGAATGGCGCGAACCATAGATGCGTCTATTTACTACCGAGGCGCTCGGCCCGATTCATAAATAACAATTATTTTCAAGAAAACACAAGTTTCTCATTTACAGTGAAGTATCTCATACAAACCTTCAAGTAAGTGAATTTAACCTTATACAATTCTTTTATCAATTTCTAGCATGACTAAGTGATTATATTAGCAAGTAAGGGCACAAACATTCCAAGTATAGCATGATACGGGTCCTAAACTACCCGGACAATAGCATAATAGTAGCTACGTACGGACTCTTGTCACCTCGTACATACGTAGCCCCACACAATTAGGTACAAACATTTATTTAATTCACCTATGGGGTTAATTCCCTCTTACAAGGTTAGAAAGGAGACTTACCTCACTGCGAAGTTTCATAACCGGCTCCCAAGCCATTCAATCAACTCAAATCGATGCCCAACGCTCCAAAACTAGTCAAATAAGTTGCAACCCAATCTAAATATGCTCTAATACTTATAATTAATCAATTTATAACAATTCCCAACTCCGCTTGAAAAGTCGATAAAATCACCCTAGGGCCCACGTGCCCGGATTCCAAAAAGTTTTGAAGATAAACTTTGCCCATGACATCACGGACTCAAATATATAATTTATTCTCAATTCCATGTCCAAAATTCGTGGTCAAAATCCAAATATACAAGATTCTAGGTTTTTCCAACAAAGCCCCAATTTCTACTAATTCCCATGTTCAAATCCATATAAACTCATGTATTTAACTCAAGATTGTGAAGAAAGCACTTACCCCATTATGATTGATGAAGATGGCACTCTAATGCGCTCCAAGATGGCACTTACCCCATTATGATTGATAAAGAAGACACTGCTCAGCCCCGACTTCCGCAACTGTGGTGCCTTGGCCGCATCTGCGGTCCCGCACCTACGGAAATCCTATCGCAGGTGCGGCTCTAGCTCGGCCCAACATTTTCGCACGTGCGCTCCATGCGGGGCATCTGCGCGTCCGCTCCTGCGTTGCTCTCTTCGCACCTGCGCCTTCGCAGGTGCGCAATTCTTTCTGCTTCTACGGTTCTTAGCATCCCGTCCCCTTCCGCTTCTAAGAGCCATTATCCCGCACCTGCGGGCTCGCACCTGCAACTCTCTTCACGCAGGTGAGGTTATACCAGATGCTCAGCTGCTCCAGCCCTTCTTCAAATTCCAAATTCGATCTGTTAATCACCCGCGGCCTCGGGACCTTAACCAATAATACCAACACGTCCCAAAACACATTACGAACTTAGTCAAGCCTTCAAATCAAATCAAACAACGTCGAATTCATGAATCGCATCCCATTCCAAGCTTAATGAACTTTAGAATTTCAAACTTCTACATTCGATGCCAAAACCTATCAAATCACGTCTGATTGGCCTCAAATTTTGCACACAAGTCATCTTTGATATTACGGACCTACTCCAACTACCGGATCGAATTTCGACCCCGATATCAAAAATCCACTTCTGGTCAAACTTCTCAAAAACTTTCAAATTTCTAACTTTTGCCAAACGACTCCAAAATGACCTACGGACCTCCAAATCCACTTACGGACGTGCTCCCAATACCGGAATCACCATACAGAGCTATTCTCAGACTCAGAATTCCAAACGGACATAGATAAGAGTGAAATGCACTTCAACCAAGATTTATGGATTTCTTCCAAAATGCTAACTTCCACAATTGGTGCCAAAACGCTCCCGGGACATCCAAAACACGATCCGAACATACGCCTAAGTCCGAAATCATCATACGAACCTGCTGGAACCTTCAAATCTCGATTCCGAGGCCGTTTACTCTAAAATCCAATCTTAGTCAATTCTTCTAACTTAATGCTTTCTAAATGAGAATTGTCTTTCCAATTCAACTCTGAACTTCCCGAAATTCAATTCCGACCACGCGTACAAGTCATAATACCTGAAGTGAAGCTGCTCATGTCCTCCAACTACCGAATGACGTGCTAGGGCTCAAAACGACCAGTCGGATCGTTACAGTAGAGATTTCATAGATACAATTAAGATTGGGTAACTACACAGTACCATAGAAATAACCGAGTCATAAGTCACACTGTGCACGCCCACACGCCCATCACCTAGCATGTGCGTCACCTCAACACCAAACACATATCACGTATATTCAGGGGTTCATACCCTCAGCACCAAGTTTAGAAGTGTTACTTACCTCGAACAAGCCAAATCCAATACCGAGCAAGTCAAACGATACTCTAAAAATGCCATCCCGCGCGTACCCACCTCCAACCGGCTCGAAACTAGCCAAAAGCAACTCAAGAACACCAAATCATGCCTAAGGAAACAATTCCAAATGATAAAGGTCGAATCTTTAATTAAAACCCCAAAGTCAACCAAAAAGTCAAACCATGGCCCGCACCTCGAACTACGACAAAACTCACAAAATTCGATAACCCAATCAGTTACGAGTTCAACCATACAAGTTTCATTCATATCCGACTCCGAATCGATGTTCAAAACTCAAAAATTCACTCTTTGAAACTTTAGACAAAATCCCCCAATTTTTCTCTTTAAAATTCACAATCCAATTACTAAAAACAAAGATAGATTCACAAAATTAAGCCAAAAGCAAGTAGAGAACACTTACCCCAATCGCCTAAATAATCGCCTAAATAATCGCTTCAATAAGAGTTCCATAGCTCCAAATATGACAAAATGGCTGAAACCCCCAAAATTAGAGTACTTATAATCACTCGGCGAATCAATGAATCGCGATCGCAGGAATAACATCGCGATCGCGAAGAAGAAAGATGAACTGCCTCACAATTTACATTACGCGATCGCAGTAATATCCTCGCGAACGCGATACATAAGGCTCTCAAAGCTATGCGATCGCGGGAACAAAATCGCGAACGCGAAAAGGAAACAAGTCGGCTGCCTAGCTCAGCCCAGCCACTACGCGAACGCGGTATCCACTATGCGAACGCGTACAGTCTTCAATACCAAGCTACGCGATCGCGTCTGCCCAATTGCGACCACGAATAAGAAATAGCCTAGCTCCATTTTTCCCTCTACGTGATCGCATCTCCTAATCCGCCATCGCGAAGAACAATTTGTACACTAGACATCAGCAGAACCGGCAGTGCAATTATGAATATAAAGGGTCTGAAAATAATCTGAATCCCGCCCGAGCTCCTCGGGACCCCGTCCGAACATTCCAACAAGTCTCGTAACATAACACGGACCTACTCAAGGCCTTAAATCACACATAACAACATCGAAATGATGAATCGCACCTCAATTCAGGCCCAAACGAACTTTGAACTTTCAACTTCCAAAACTCGCGCCGAAACATATCAAATCAACTTGGAATGAACTCAAATTTTGCACACAAGTTATAAATGACATAACGAAGCTATTCTAGTTCTCGGAATCACAATCCGAATTCGATATCCTAAAAGTCAACTCTCGGTCAAACTTATGAACTTTCCAAACCTTCAAATTTTTAACTTTTCCCAATTAGCGTCGAAACCTTCTAGAAATATCCAGATGCAAATCTGGGAATACGTCCGAGTCCAAAATCATCATCCGGACCTAACGAAGCCATCAAAATTCCGTTCCGGGGTCAAATTTTCAAAAGTTAAACTTAGTCAACTCTTCCAACTTAAAGCTTAAACAAAGAAATTCATTCTCCCAACTAATTTTGAATCACCCGAAAATCGAAACTGACGATGCACATAAGTCGTAATACATCATGCGGAGATATTCATGCCCTCAAACCACCGAGCGAAGTGCAAATGCTCAAAATGACCGGTCGGATCGTTACAGCTATTATCCTTGCCGCAACAAAGTGGGAAGCTTAAATTTCTTAAGGACAATGATTACACTATCGAAGCTAGATTATTTCATCCCATTATTTTTTCTAACACTCTATCCACGTTAAAATTCTGAGTCTTGAGAATCATGTGGTCGTGAATGTTGACCAGCAACTTGGCAGGCCTAGCTATGCATTACTTTTTTCACCAATACAACATGCCACTCGCCACAACGGCATTGAAGTGCATCAAGTGCATTTGTGTCATCTCTTTTGTAAAGAGAGTAGTCAATGTAACCTTTTGAAAAGATGAATAAAATGCAATTTTGAAAAGAGAAACGAACGAATGTTGGACCAAGACAATATATATATATATATATATATATATATATATATATATATATATATATATATATATATATATAGAGAGAGAGAGAGAGAGAGAGAGAGAGAGAGAGAGAGAGAGAGAGAGAGAGAGAGGAAAGGCCTGACATCTCCCATCTCCCATAGTGTAGGAATCCTATTTATATTTTTCCTCATTTTTTTGAATTTTTCCTCTAAATTTTCACACAATAAACTCAACTATTAAATCTAAATAAATTAGGGTTCTTTCATAATAACAACAAATTAGAAAGGAACGTTTCAAAATTCACTGGAAACGTTTCAAACAAAAATCTTCCGTCCACTAAACACATAAAATAAATCAACAAACAACAAAATTCCTTCAAACCCAGTGCTTCCAAAAATATAGAATTAATCAAAAATAAACAAAGAAGAAGCATTCAACCCAACTTCCATATCAAACCAGAGAAGAAATCAACATGGCAGAATATTATTACTATATACGGTAGAAATCGGGCATGTCCGATTTCATAGGCACGACGAGCTACCTTGAGAGTAAGCTCGTAATAGACCAGGCTCGAGCTCAATGGCAGAGTATGGAGCATGAAGAGTATGGCTCAAGACCGAGCATGACCGACTTCGAGTAAGGCATAATAACGGAATGGCGAGATATTAGCAACCGACAGAAGATCTCGGCGAAAATCCCAAAACAGATCGAATCAAGCGGTTATTGACACCAATCATGGGATTTGTTTCCGTTATTAGAATTGTACCTTATTTAAGATTCATCTACTATATAAAGAGGGACCCCATTCATTTGTAAGGGAGAATTATTCACTGATAAATATATACACATACACTGATTTCTCTATTTCACTTACTATCTATTACTGCTCATCACTGTTTATTTTCTATTCTTTATTGTTCTTGTACCCAACCTCGAGACCATCTCGAATCTAAGTCGAAAGCACTGCCAGAACACCGGTTTAATTTATTTTACTATTCAGATTATCTATTTAATTTCTTGTTTATCAATTAGTATTGAATTAAATCACGTATCCTTGAAACCACTAAATAAGTTTAATTGTTACTCAAAATAATGGGTAAATAGTTTGGCGCCCACCGTGGGACTAAGGATAATAGTGATTGTTCAGTACTGATTCTGGTAAAACACGCTAATTTACGCTTATTCTTGTCGAGTGTCTTTGCTTTCAGGTTAAAATATGTCAAACTCCCAAAACGCATCCACACACGGTGACAATGGCCTCGGATTCTATGAAGAAAACAAAAATGTGATCGCTGCAGGAGTCGAGGTGCCACAGGCTAATCTCGGGGCAGCACCGGTTGCCAATCCAGTCGATGTCAGTTCGCACGTTAAAATCAAATCGTACCCGCAGTTCGAGTCTTAAACAGCTTCAACATGACCAGTGAAACAACTAAGTGGGAGATTATTCTACCAGTGAACATGGCTGGAACCATTCAAGATACCAAGTTCCACGTAATCGAGGGAGACATGAGGTACAATGCCCTTCTCGGAAGGCTTTAGATCCACAATATAAGGGCAGTCCCTTCGACTCTCCACCAAATGATGAAATTCCCGATGTCGTATGGTGTAAAAATAGTACACAGGGAGTAGCATGCTGCAAAAGAAATATTTGCGGTCGATGGGGTAACACCGATATCGACACTATCAACCTCGAAAAGGCCGAGCATCAAAAGTTAATAGGAAGTCAAATAGCAATCACAACCACTAGCCTCGACCGAATCAGGGAAGCAGGAGATAGAAGAAGAAGAGGAGGATTTTCTGACCCCTCGAACTTTTATTGTTCCCGAAGATTCTGACGCCACCAAATCAACGGTCAAAGAGGTGGAACATGTTATATTGATCGAGTACCTACCCGAGCGAAAGGTATACCTGGGAACGGGATTAACCCCCGAAATCAGGAAAAAGCTTATTCAATTTCTTATTGATAACATAGATTATTTTGCTTGGTCCTATTTAGACATGATAGGGATCCCACCGGAGATAACGATGCATCGGCTAAGCCTGGACCCTAGGTTCAAACCGGTGAAGCAAAAGAAAAGACCCCAGTCCGAGGTAAAGCACGCATTCATAAAGGACGAGGTAACTAAACTTCTCAAAATGGGGTCCATTCGGGAGGTGAAATATCCCGAATGGTTAGCCAATGTAGTTGTAGTCCCAAAAAAGGGAACGAATATAGAATGCATGTATATTATAATGATTTAAACAAGGCGTGCTCCAAAGATTCTTTTCCACTGCCTAACATCGATCGTATGATCAATGCCACAGCCGTCCACGAGATCCTTACTTTTCTTGATGCCTATTCCGGGTACAATAAAATCCAAATGAGCCCGGAGGACCGAGAAAAAACTTCATTTATCACCAAGTATGAAACATATTGTTATAATGTAATGCCCTTCAGGCTAAAAAATGCAGGAGCTACTTACCAACGCCTAGTAAATAAAATGTTCGAAGAACAAATAGGTTTATATTGATGACATGCTAGTTAAGTCCTTGCGCGCAGAGGACCATTTGGCTCATTTGCAGGAAACATTCGAGATTTTAAGGAAATACAACATGAAGCTCAACCCCGAGAAATGTGCCTTCGGGGTCGGTTCGGGCAAGTTCCTTGGATTCATGGTATCGAATCGGGGGATGGATATCAACACCGATAAAATCATGGCCATCGAAGACATCACTATCGTGAACAGTGTAAAAGTCGTGCATAGGCTGACTGGACGGATAGCTACCTTAGGCCGATTCATTTCGAGGTCATCAAATCGAAGTCACAAGTTTTTCTCTCTGCTCAAAAAGAAGAACGACTTCTCCTGGACCCCGGAACGCCAACAGGCATTAGAGGAATTGAAGCAGTACCTATCGAGCCCACCATTGCTTCACACTCCAAAGGCAGGTTAGAAACTTTACTTGTACTTGGCAGTATCGGAAGTCGCGTTAAGTGGCGTCCAAGTTAGAGAAGAGAAAGGTACGCAACTTCCCGTTTATTATGTAAGTCAAACCTTAGGAGAAGCAGAAACTAGATATCCACATTTGGAGAAATTGGCACTTGCACTGATAAGCTCCTCTAGAAAGTTAAGACCATATTTTCAATGTCACCCCATATGCGTATTAATCACTTACCGAATACGTAATATTTTGCACAAGCCCGAACTATCGGGCCGATTGGCCAAAATGGGTCGTCGAACTCAGTGGGTACGATATCGAATATCAACCCCGGACGGCCATCAAGTCTCAAATTTTAGCGGACTTCGTGACAGATTTCACGCCAACCCTCGTACCTGAAGTTGAAAAGGAACTTTTATTGAAATCAGGTACATCGTCGGGGGTATGGACCATTTTCACAGACGGTGCTTCGAATGCGAAGGGGTCCGGGCTAGGCATCATTTTGAAGCTGCCCATGGGTAGCACTATTAGACAGTCTATCAAAACCTCCAGATTGACTAACAATGAGGCCAAGTACGAGGCCATGATTGCAGGTCTCGAGCTAGTTAAAGGCTTGGGAGTAGAAGTCATTGAAGCCAAGTGCGACTCTTTACTGGTGGTGAACCAGGTAAATAAAACCTTCGAAGTTCGAGAGGATAGAATGCAAAGGTATTTGGAAAAATTGCATGTAACTTTGCACCGTTTCAAGGAATGGACTTTACAGCATGTACCTCGGGAACAAAACAGTGAGGCCGATGCACTTGCAAATTTTGGGTCATCGCTCGAGGAAGATGAGATCAGCTTGGGGACTGTCGTTCAACTCTCAAAATCCGTGATCGAGGAAGGGCATGCCGAGATAAATTCTACAAGCTTAACCTGGACTCGAGAAACAAATACATCGAGTACTTGAAGAATGGAAAGCTTCCATCGGACCCTAAAGAATCGAGGGCCCTACTACCTAAAGTTGCTCGTTTCATATTGGCCGAAGACGGAACATTATACAGAAGGACATTCGATGGACCATTGGCAGTGTGTTTGGGACCAGGAGACACCGATTATATTCTATGAGAGGTACATGAAGGCACTTGTGGGAACCACTCCGGCGCCGATTCAATTATTCGCAGAGTCATTAGAGCAAGATACTACTGGGATAGCATGGAAAAAGACACTAAGGAGTTTGTTTGAAAATGTGATAAATGCCAAAGGTTAGCACCGATGATCCATCAGCCCGGAGAAAGACTTCATTCAGTCCTATCCCCATGGCCATTCATGAAATGGGGGATGGATATCATCGGCCCTCTACCATCGGCCCCAGGTAAAGCTAAGTTCATTTTGTTTATGACTGACTATTTTTCTAAATGGGTCGAAGCACAGGCTTTCGAGAAGGTCAGAGAGAAAGAGGTTATAGATTTCATCTGGGATCACATCGCGTGTCGATTTGGGATACCCGCAGAAATAGTATGCGACAATGGTAAACAATTTATCGGCAGTAAAGTGACAAAATTTCTCGAAGACCATAAAATATAAAGGATATTGGCAACACCGTATCACCCTAGTGGGAATGGACAGGCCGAATCGACGAACAAGATTGTCATCCAAAACCTGAAGAAAAGGTTGAACGAAGCTAAAGGTAAATGGAGAGAAATTCTACCCGAATTCCTTTGGGCATATCGAACAACATCGAAGTCCAGTATAGGGGCAACTCCGTTTTCCTTAGTATATGGCTCCAAAGCCTCGATTCCAGTCGGAGAACCCAGCGCCAGGTTTCGACATGCAATGGAGGAATCGAACCACGAGGCTATGTATACTAGCCTCAAATTATTAGATGAAAAACGAGAAGTGGCACTCGTTCGAATGGCTGCACAAAAGCAACGAACCGAAAGGTACTACAATAGCAGAACCAGCCTTTGCCACTTCAGGGTCGGGGACTTAGTCCTAAGGAAGGTCACCATTAACACTCGAGATCCTAATGAAGGGAAGCTCGGACCAAATTGGGAAGGACCCTATCAAGTCATCGATATAGTCGGAAAAGGGTCTTATAAACTCGGAACGATGGATGGCGAACCACTGCCAAACAACTGGAACATATCACTTCTCATATTATTGTTAAGGTATGACTTTCTCCTCTTTCGTTTATATATATTCGACGCTAACTCATTGCAGGAGTTCGACCAAAGAAATCGAGACCTCGGGTTTTAAAGTACGCGTTGCACTCTTTTTCCCTTAGATCGGGTTTTATCCCAAATGGGTTTTTCCGGCGAGATTTTTAACGAGGCAACAATTATATGCTACCTGAGGACAATTCAACAGTATCCAAGGCTTCTTTGCAATGAACCCCGAATACTGAAGGGCATCACCCTCGGATGTTGTATTCTCGAGAATAGTATTTCATGTCAAAGGTCCTCGATAGGGAAGCTTTGTAATAGGCCAAACGGTCAAGTGAACCGTGTCCATATAAATTAGTCGAGCCCCGATGGAAAAACATATGCGCATGTATAAGCTATTCAAAGAAGCATTCTCTCTTCATTTAAACATTTTGTGTCTCGAAGAAAATTCTCTACTATACAAACCTCATGCTTATGATATTGTGAGAAACGGCTTAAGAGCCAAGGGCAAATATACACTCGGAGACTACCATCGATGATAGGCATATTCGAGTTATCTAAACTTAAATTCATAAGATCTCAAAGAGGCACCCCTCGATCTATAGGCCAAGGCCACCATTCACGGGGACTGAATTTCAAACAAGTTCGAAGTGTTATTGGAAAATAAGCCCAAGAGGCATACCCGAAGGCTACGACCAAAATACATACCCAAAGTCTAAGGCAAGACTAACGGCTACGGCCAAAATACATACCCGAAGGTTACGGCCAAACTAAAGGCTACGGCTTAAATAACACGATTTGGAGATGTCTGAATTCCACAATAATGATAGGCCTTCAAATTCTTTGAAAACCCGATTAAAAAAGGCTACCCTCGGCAAATAATCAAAAGGTCTTCGATAAAATCAGCCCTCAAAAAACCTTAAGAGGTATCAAATTATCTTTAACACAAACGTGCTAAGGCACAAAAAGCAAAAGGGTTTCAACCGACATCGGACCCTCAAAAATCCAATGGGTAAAAAATACATGCTAAGGCATAAAGAAATTTTTACTAAGTCTTTTAAGCCGAAAGAGGGAAATAATAGCCGTCTTTTAGAGGCCATATGGGCCCAACCTAAAAGGGCCTAAGGGCCAATACATTTAGAGTTCGAGACTTTGTTCTCACTCAACTCGGACCTAAGGGTTCCACTATTCCGAGTTCAAATAAAGAATTTAAGTCAAGGATCCGCCATAAAACCTTAAGGGTTATGTTACTGTAAGTTCGAAAATTACCCATTATTTGATAAAACACCTAAGGGTTTGTTCTATTCTACGTTCGAAACATACTCGAACTTAGTTATAAAACAATGCAGTCATGGTATCTATCAAGCCATCCGAAATTTCGAACATATTATTGAGCTCGGGGACTCGCCCTTGCGTGTCTAAAAAACCTACGGGTTTGTTCTAAATTCGAACTAGTGTTCACATGATTACAGAGGCTGCAACAACAAAATTTTCACAAGGCAAAAAAACAAAACACGTTTGAACATAAAACTGAGAAGTCACTTAAAAGAAGTTTATCTATTATAAAAAAGGTTATGTACAGGAGACAAAGTCCTAACTACGGCCGGTTTCGACCTCTTCTCCGGGAGCAACATCTCCTTCAGGCCCCTCATCGGATCTGCCTTGACTGCCTTCTTTATCATCGTCTTCGTCATCGGAGGAGGCAAGTTGCCTGGCTTCGGCTTCGAGCACCTTGGCTCGGGCTATCTCCTCGGAGAGGTCAAAACCTCGAGCATGGATTTCCTTGAGGGTTTCTCTCCGAGATTGACACTTTGCCGAGTCATTGATCCATCGCTCTCGGTCAGAAGCCTCCCTTAGCTGTATTTGAGCAGCCTCAGCATCGGCCCTGTACATGGCAATGGACATGTCTGCCATGACCTTTGTCTTCTCGATCTCTGCCTTGGCCTCAGTAAGCCCGGTTTCAAGCTCCTCGATCCTCTTGGCTTGGGCCGAGCCTTTCTCTTTGCGGCCCCGATGTTGAACCTCGGCCGATGATAGTTTGGCCAAGGTAGTTTCTTTTTCCACAGCCAGGCAGTCCATATTCTCCTTCCACCGATCACAATTGGCCTTGATCTAATCGACTTCTCCCCGAAGCAGCTCGATCCTTTCAACCTTTTGCTGTAACTGAGATAATGAAGTATTAGCCTCCATAGTTGGGTCGAGTCCATACTTTATCAAAAGGATGCTCACCTGCTTATCTAGCTCGGCCTCTTCCTCACGAGCCTTGGCCAAATCCGCTTGAAGGTCCTTTATAGTTTCGTCCTTTTGGCCGCAAAGAAACTTTAGAGCGTTCCTCTCCTCCGAAACCTTTTGGAGCTTGGTTTCACACTGGCTAAGGTAAGCTCGAAACTTGGCAAAGGCCTATACAAAAAAGGAAAAAACAAGTCAGATTTAGAGAAAAAAGAGTAAAGAAAAGAAGTGCAGTAAACTGATTCTTACCCGAGATAAGAGACGTTGGGCCTCTTCTAAAAGAATCGAAGGGTCACTGATATTAGAGGCATCATTGACTCCAGTAAAGCAATCCCGAAAGGGATCCCCTACACTAGAGCCTCCACCTATATCATGGGTCTTCAACTCTCGAGTCTCCCTTAGTGCCTCCTCAAAAAAAGTCAGAAGAGAAGGCAAGTGACCTGCTGTCATGGTCCCGAGGAAATCGCTCGGGGCACTCTGATCGATCTTAGGGGTCATAGAACCAACCCCGTCTGGTGTAGTTGCAGATGGCAGAGAAACGATCTCGACCTCTGGTAATTCGGGATCCTCACCCGATTTCTTTTTGGAAGCCTCCTCGACACGAGGCTTGATTTTAGCAGCCGCCATCAGCTCAAAAGGTTTGGTGATCTCAACAGCTTTCCTAGGTCGGACCATCAGTACCGAGGCATTTTCCTTTTCTTCCTCTTCTTCGTCTCTCAGTTTTTGGACCGAATCCATCGTGAAAGCGATTACTTTCCTCCTCACCCTTCGAGGTTTGGGCTTGGGATCCTCAAACTATGAGGCACCTTTCCTCTTCTTGTCTTTCCCGTGCTTCGGAATCGAGGACTTGGTTTCTTCCTCGCCACTCGAGGGCCTCGAAATGGTATCCTTGGTCAGGCCTGTATGAAAGAAAATTAGTGACGAATGAAGTACAAAAAGTGTTTCAGAATATGAAAAAGGAGATCCTTACCGTGCTTCTTGGCCTCCCATATGCTCCTTTGCCAAATCACGCCATGCGCGTTCGGCATAAGTGAAAGTTGAGGCTAACTTCGGAACCCAGTCTTTGAGGTCAGGTACCGCATGAGGCATCCAAGGAATAGCTGCATGTCAAAAAGGGATATCAGGCGAAGTCGAAGAAGGTACAAAGAACAAAGTGTAAAAGATAACTTACGATCGATAGATTCGAGGCCCGTACAACCGTATGAGGTGATTTAGAGTAAACTCTAGCCCCTCGGCCTTGCTAGAGAAAAAGCACAGCATGATTACTATGCGCCATAGAGAGGGGTGGATTTGGCCGAGGGTGACCTGATATCTTTTACACAGATCAATAATCACTGGGTCGAGGGGACCCAATATGAAGGGGTAAGTGTAAACACTTAGGAACCCCTCTATATAAGCGGTGATGCTCTCTTCGGGAGCAGGAATTTGCACCACGACCTCGGGACCCCAGTTGCAGTCCCTCTTCATGGCCTCGAGGTGGCTCTTCATTATCGAGCACATGTACATCGACGCATGCTCATATCAGCCCGGGATCAATGAAGGCTTTTCGACCTTGAAGTCGGATTTTAGAGTACACGGGCCGGGAACATACTCATATGGAAGCAGCTCTACCGGCGCCTTGTCGCCGGACGGCCAGGAAGAGGAGCAAGAAGCTTTCTCCTTCTGCGGTACGGTCTTTGAGGTTTTCTCCATTTGCATAAGTATAGAAAAGCGAAGGAAGATGAAAAACTGGTGGTTTCGGTGCTAACGAACGTGGCTCTACAGACGACAAAAAGGAGGAGACGAAAAGAGTGAGAAGACTTATAGGTTTGATTAGAGCAAAAGTAAAGTTTGATTCAATGAAGGAGCGGATATTTATAGGCTCACGGCGATGGTTTGGTGGCACTAGTGGCCGACCGCTAACTAACAGGCATTAATGATTTGGGGAACTGAACTGACGGGACGTTTCGGTCACATCCGTCACTTACGTCATGTGGATGATGTCATGATCGACGTTTCGGAACATCGAGGCTCAAACCGTTTCTTATCATTTTATTCCAAGAAACGCGGGGGGGCTATATGTATACGGTCGAAATCGAGCATGTCCGATTTCATAGGCACGAGGAACTGCCTCGAGAGTAAGCTCATAATAGACCAGGCTCGAGCTCAATGGCAGAGTATGGAGCATGAAGATCGAAGTGCTCGCTGAAGATCGAGACCGAGCATGACCGACTTCGAGTAAGGCATAATAACGGAATGGAGAGATATTAGCAACCGATCGAAGATCTCGGCAAAAATCCCAAAACAAATCGAATCAAGTGGTTATTGACGCCAATCATGGGATTTATTTCCATTATTAGAATTGTACCTTATTTAGGATTCCTCTACTATATAAAGAGGGACCCCATTCATTTGTAAAGGAGAATTATTCACTGATAAACATATACACATGCACTGCTTTCTCTATTTTACTTACTATCTATTACTGCTCATCACTGTTTATTTTCTATTCTTTATTGTTCTTGTTACCCAACCTCGAGACTATCTCGAATTGAAGTCGAAAGCACTGCCCGAACACTGGTTTGATTTATTTTACTATTCAGATTATCTATTTAATTCCTTGTTTATCCATTAGTATTGGATTAAATCACGTATTCTTGAAACCACTAAATAAGTTTAATTGTTACTCGAAATTCTGGGTAAACAATTACCCTCCGTGAGTAAGATCTGAAGGTACAAAGCACTTTATTTGGTCTTTCACTTTGTATATTTCTATGTTTGTTTACCCGAAAAATGGATGGAGTTGAATTTATACGTAGTTCTAAGGATATGTGGTATAACTTGGTACAAAAAAGGATAATATTTCCTAGATGTTATGTAAATCTTAATAAATTCTGAATGTCAGAATGTAAGAAAGTATATGAGTGCCTCTTACAAATGATAACCGCTCTTATTATAGTGGGGGAATATCATTGACATGACCCAAATGGATGGGCCATGATGGGCACCAGGTGCCTTACTCAATCGAGTACCAACGTTACATATCCCTCTTATGGAGTCGCTCCTGAGTCTAAGGGATGATGAAAAAGAAGAAAGTGATTCCGGGCTGGTAGCCCGTGCACGGGCTAACATCGATACTCAAAACACTTCGGTATCGGTGAGAGTTGATACTGCTCCGTCCAGGCTTGATGAGGTCGAGGAGGAGGCTGTGACCCAAGCTCCCGAGCCGAGGGGGACTGAGGATGTTTTACCTCGTGGAAAAGAGACCGTCGAAGAAGCTGTGCATGCCGGTGTGCGAACCGAGCTTGAGACTCCCCAAGACCGAGGCGGCGAAAAAAAAGACCTACTCGGGGCAATAGAGATCGGGGATTCCCCCTCTTTTCCATTATTTTCCCAGTCGATGATACGTGACGCTCAACTTGTAGAGACTTGTCACGGGGAGGGAGTGTAACACCCCGAAATTTTTTGAAGAACTTAAGTGTAAAGCCTAGTAAAATTTGCAAAGAAAATAATGTTTCATGGTGCAGTACTAGGATTACCTGTTTGAGGATTGTAGAAAATAGGCCAAACTATGAGAATGATGTTTCCCTATTATTGACCTCCATTTACCCGGTGTTTCATGTGTCTACGTGTAAGAAGGTGGAGTTAATGGATAATTGGATTATGAGGAGCGACTATTTGCTATCCTTGTTAGATAAGTCCGGAAGTTAAGATTGCCTCCGTCAAGTGCTATGGTGAAACCTACAGATTGAAGAGGCTAGCTGGGAAACTAAGGAAGAAATAAATAAAAGTATCCTTACTTGTTTGAATAGCTATGTATTTACAAAGTTGTGATCTATAAGAGTTGATTCTATGAATTATGTATGATTTGTACATTTGATGTTAAGGGTGTTTCGTTCTGGTAATATAATTGCTTGTGAGGCCACAGTTGGTATTGTTTTGTATTATGTTACATCGTTGCCTTACGTATATGTCGTTAGGATGTGTTTCTGGGGCTCTCTGACAGGTGGATAGGCCTAGTTACAAGGGAAACTCTCGCAAAAGTTTTGGAAATTTTGCGAGTTAGTCAAATTTGGGGTTGCTCGAATGTGGTATGAAACAAACCGAGTTGCATAAGATGTTAATAACAGGTTATGACCCTCATTCGAGGATGAATGATCCTAAGCGGGGGAGAATGTAACACCCCGGAAAATTTTGAAGAACTTAAGTGTAAATCCCGGTAAAATTTGCAAAGAAAATAATGTTTCATGGTGCCGGACTAGGATTACATGTTTGAGGATTGTAGAATTTCTCCGCGGCGAGCTTGCTCGCCGTGGTGGCGGTTGAACAATGCATGGGAAAGTAAAGGAAAATTTTTGGCGGAAAAGTGCATTTCTGCGGTCCATTATGCGACCGCAGAATCACTCTGCGGACCGCATAATGGCCGCAGAGTGAGGCAGTTAATTGGGTCAGTTGGAAGCGATTATGCGGTCGACTATGCGGCCGCATAACTGTTATGCGGTGTACTATGCGACGTAGAATAGTTATGCGGACCGCATAGTGACCGCAGACTCAGGCAGATTTTTGGTCATTTTGGACACCAATTATGCAACCGATATGCGGTCCGCATAACCATTATACGGTCACATATGCGACCGCAGAACCTGTTCCGGAGCTCCATTTTTGGGTTTTTAAAGCCCGACCATATTTCGTTAAATACACTCTTTGGGCCATAATATGATATTTTAGAGTGAGAGAGAGTGCCCTAGAGTGAGAAGGTGTTCTTCAATAATATGTCTTCAATTCTTGCTCAAGTTTTGGAAGATTAAGAAGGGAAGCTCACTAGGTGTTCATCCTAGAGGTAAGATTCTACACCCTAAACCCTAATTTCGAAATCTTCTGAAAATGGGTAACTAACAAGATAATATTTGTGCATTAGAGTTGTTTATTTTACATGCATGTGTTATCAAAGGGTGTAGGAATATTGTTGAGCTAAAAATGGTAAAGATTGGGTTGTGGTATGATGGAATCCTTCATAACAATGACATTGAAACCTTATGCACACCTAGTGTTTGATAAAATGCTCAAGTAAGCTAGAACCATGATCATCTTCCAAATTTTAATTCAATTTGTTATATTTCTATAATAGATTGAAGTTGCTAAGAATTCCGGAACGTTTTAGAGTTTAAGGAAGCTCAATTTAGGTATGTTGGCTAAAGTTTCTCTCTTGGAATTGAATTCCATAATGTTTCCGTAAGTTTTAAAGTATGGGTTGCGTATTAAAATGTGGTAGCTTGAATCCTATTTCAAATGAAAGCTAGTATGCCAAATTGTGTGAGAAAATCTCAATATTCATAAGACTCTTAATTGCTCATATGTACACCTAAAGTCTTGATTGGGAATGTCTTATTGTTGATAACCTATAAAGATGGTTGGAAGTGAAATCAGTAAATTGGGAACATAAAGTGTGGCCAACGTGCCAATAGTGAAAGTTATACTTGTGACCAATGGTGCCACTGAAATAAAATAATGTGATAAAGATTATAAAATGAGCTTTGACTCAACTATTCCAAAATGGACTTCGACAATATAATCAGCTAAAAGTTTATGAACTCAAGTGATGCCCATATGTGGCTGTTTTAGCTAATGCTATGCTTTGTAAGTAATTTTCAATGTGTTTTGCGTTCTTACATATTTGTGAGTGGAAATTGTGGATGATCTTAACTTGTACTTCGATTGCCAATCATTTTACTCCATTTATTGGGAAGAAATCGATCGTGTTTAAAGCCTTCATCACTAATGAATTTAAAGTTGTGATTTTCGGAATATTCTACTTGTTGATAATTATGATGATGATTTAAGAAAGGGAAGAAATGAAAGTGTGGAATATGAAATACGGCCATTGCGCCATGAATAAAGAATCATATGTATGGCCAAGAGAGCCAATGAAATAATAATGTTGTAAGTGGTTGAAAGTACGGATTAGATGATATGTGGTGTGAAAGGTTATGAGGTGTACGTATTTGTACTTTTGTTTCCAATGTGTTATGAAACCCTATGGACGGTCTATGAAATGCATAGGTACATTGTGTTATGAAATTCTATGGACGGCCTATGAACGCATAGGTACATTGTGATATGAAATCCTGTGGACGGTCTATGAAACGCATAGGTACATTGTGTTATGAAATCCTATGGATGGTCTATGCACGCATAGGTACATTGTGAAATGAAATCCTGTGGACGGTCTATGAAACGCATTGTGTTATGAAATCTTGTGGACGCTCTATGAAACGCATAGGTACATTGTGTTATGAAATCCTGTGGACGGTCTATGAACGTATAAGTACATTGTGATATGAAATCCTGTGGACAGTCTATGAACGCATAGGTACATTGTGTTATGAAATCCTATGGACGGTCTATGAATGCATAGGTACATTGTGTTATGAAATCCATTGTGATATGAAATCCTATGGACGGTCTATGAAACGCATAGGTGCATTGTGTATAAGAGGTATAGATGTACGGTATGAATAAACACTATGGACGGTCTATGAAACACATAAGTGTATAATATGATATGTGAATACCAAGGATGGTCTAATGAGACACATTATTAATGCAGACAATAGGTGCCCCTTTTGTTGTCCTTGTTTGTACAGGTTGTTTCAATTATGTGTTCCACGTATAGATCATATGTGCATTCTATTTTGAAAGAGGATTTCTAGCTATACATACTAGTGCTATTCGACAGTACTAACGTCCCTTTTGTCGGGGGCGCTGCATCTTTAATGGATGCAGGTGGTTCTACAGCAGGTGGCATTGATCAGTGATAGCAGTACACTCCTTTCAGCCGATTTGGTGAGCCCCACTTCATTTCAGGGTCATGTATCTTTTGTTCCTCATGTACTTTGTGGCTGAGGTATAGATGGGGCCTTATTGCCGGCATTTCCATATTACTCTTCAGTTGTACATAGAGGCTCCGTAGACAGGTTGTGGGTGGTATTTGATGTTGGGAATTGGATTAGAACTGTTGGCATTTGGCAACATATTTTTCATTAAATCTATAAACTCGTACTATTTTGGAAATATTGAATGATGTTGTTAATGGGAATGAAATGGAAGCGGTTAATAAAATCTCTTCAGTATTTGATTAATAGAGTACATCTCCTCTTTATTCACGGATGAATTTGGGTAGAATGAAATCTAACAGGCTTGCACAATCGGGTTCACTCGGTTGAGCGCCAGTCGCGCTCCTCGGTTTTGGGGCGTGACAAACATGGTATCAGAGCCTAAGGTTTTAAAGTGTTCTAGGATGTCTCGTAGCCGTGTCTAGTAGAGTCCTTATTATCGGTGTGTTATCGACCACATCTATAATTAGGATGCTACATGGGCATTTAGGAATAATACCCTTCTTTCATGTTCTTGATCGTGCGATAAAGCTGGTTGTAAGATTGAGCCTCCTTTAACTCCTGAGTGGCTCTAATTTTCAGTATATGGCACCTAAGAAGAAGGCAAGAACTGGCCAAAGAGCCAATGTCACCCCAGGAGTGACAGTTAATCGTATAATTGATTATGCGGGTGATCACCCAGGGAGTGAAGATATTCCTCCAGTTACTACACTATCTTACTTTACTACAACTGATCAGATCGCACCTGTCCCTACACCTACTAAAGGTTCAACAGTTCCTCCAACTGATATACCGGTTCCACCTCCAGTTCCAGCTTTTGATTTTGGTGTTTATGATGTTGATCTCAGGGGAGCCATATAAATGTTGGCTCAAATAGTGGCTTCCCAAACCTAGAGGTCAAATGTTGCACCCACTTCTTCCAGTCAGCCAGGGGATTCTACTAGTTCCAGGGTGAACAAGTTTCTCTAGTTGGATCCTCCAGTATTCACGGGTACTAACCCAAAGGATGATCCCCATGATTTCATTGATGAGATGCATAGGACTCTCAGAGTTATGCGTGCTACTGAAACAGAGGTAGTGGAATTGGCCTCCTACCGCCTAAAGGAGGTGGCGTATTCTTGGTTTGAATTATGGAAGGAGTCCCGTGAAGAAGGGAGCCCTCCGGCAAGGTGGAGTGAATTTACCGATGCTTTCATTGACCACTTCTTGCCTGCTGAAACTAAGGCGGCCCGTGCCGCTGAGTTTGAGAGCCTGAGGCAAGGTAGCCTGAGTGTGTGGGAGTACCATATGAAATTTGCGCACCTGTCCAAGTATGCTATTTACATGTTGCCCACTATGGAGGCTAGAGTGTGCCGGTTTGTACAAGGACATAGTCCCTTGGTAATTAATGAGGCTGCTACGGCTGCCTTGAATTCTGATATGAATTATGGAAAAATGGTGGCGTTTGCTCAAGCTACAGAGGATCGAAAGTTAAAAATAAAGAGAGAGCTAGATAATAACAAAAAGACCCGATCCACAGACAATCTTAGTGGCTCATACAGTGGGGGTAATGGTGGAAAGGAATTACATAGGAGAGTGTCATCCAGACCCATACAGTCAATTGCCTAGTCTTCAACTAGAGCACTACCACCAGGGCCTGATCAGCAGTGGTAGGGCCATAGTAACCAAGGGAACAAAGGATCTAATCAACAGGTCCAGTCAAATGGAGATTCTCAGATGTAGCAAAGGCCCCCATGTCCCAAGTGTGGGAGGCATCATTTGGGGGTGTGCCGACGTGGCACAGATGAATGTTTTGGGTGTGGAGTCAAGGGCCACCAGCTAAGGCACTGCCCCAGTAGTCAAGGGACGGTAAGTAAGTCCCTCAACCCCAATATTAGGATATCCTAGCTATGTGGTTTCACTCGTGAATGTTTCAGATTCTAACACATATCATGAGCATGTTGAATTGAAATAAAGATTCGTCGTATCTCTAGTCCTTTTATATAGGATCGACTATTGTGAAGGGTTAAGCTGTCAGAATGATAATAATATCACAAGTGTTCAACTTCGTTTTCATCCCCATGGGCTTGTGACATAGATTCCTTGTGTCAGTTAATGTTAAGGGCGTAATGCAATTTCATGCATTTTGAAACCCATATCACATTCGGGGTGCAAACATATTCTCATTTCGAGTTAAACTGGTTTTCCCTACATTCCAAGAGGCGACTGGTGTCACATAAGTGTTATTTCTCTTTGAGGCTTACTATTGCCAAACAAGGCATGGATGGAATGAAACAATTGTTGTTGTCCTCTACATGACTCATTTATTTAAATCTCAGAATCATGAACATGGTCCCTACATTATCAATGCCTGCTAGGCAACTCAATGCCTCATGTGTCGAATCAATAATGTCATCACAATGATTAACAATGTCAGCACTATTGGTAGTAACCTTCATGTCTCTTAGGATATAACCTCTTGAAATACCGTGCTCAGTACCTTGATGGATTTTTGAATTATTTTAGCCAATCTCGAACCTCGTTGTTCATAGTTATAGAAACCAGTGGGGGGTTGAAGGCTCAAACATGTCAAAGAAGAAGCATTATCTCGTGATCAAATATATTGGATAGGAAGTTTTATGGTAATATTCAAGCTAGCACATTTTAAAGTAATTGTTGTAGGTTGCCAAAGGTTTAGTTTGGGTGTTTGGAATGGAAATTTAGATTTGAAGAAAGTGAACGGCTTATTCTCAATATGTCCTCCATGAGGATGCTATGTAGATTGTTAATAGAGGTAAAGTATGTGTAGTCACACTAGGCCATATGAAGTCTTGAAGAAAATAGGCCAAACTATGAGAATGATGTTTCCCTATTATTGACCTCCATTTACCCGGTGTTTCATGTGTCTACATTTAAGAAGGTGGAGTTAATGGATAATTGGATTATGAGGAGTGACTATTTGCTATCCTTGTTATATAAGTCCGGAAGTTAAGATTGCCTCCGTCAAGTGCTATGGCGAAACCAACAGGTTGAAGAGGCTACTTGGGAAACTAAGGAAGAAATAAAGAAAAGTATCCTTACTTGTTTGAATAGCTATGTATTTACAAAGTTGTGATCTATAAGAGTTGCTTTCTATGAATTATGTATGATTTGTACATTTGATGTTAAGGGTGCTCCGTTCTGGTAATATAATTGCTTGTGAGGCCACAGTTGGTGTTGTTTTGTATTATGTTACATCGTTGGCTTACGTATATGTTGTTAAGATGTGTTTCTAGGGCTCTCTGACAGGTGGATAGGCCTAGTTACAAGGGAAACTCTGGCGAAAGTTTTGAAAATTTTGCGAGTAAGTGAAATTTGGGGCTGCTCGAATGTGGTATGAAACAAACCGAGTTGCATAAGATGTTAAGAACAGGTTATGACCCTTATTCGAGGACGAATGATCCTAAGCGGGGGAGAATGTAACATCCCGGAAAGTTTTGAAGAACTTAAGTGTAAAGCCCAGTAAAATTTGCTAAGAAAATAATGTTTCATGGTGCCGGACTAGGATTACGTGTTTGAGGATTGTAGAATTTCTTTGCGGCGAGCTTGCTCGCCGCGGTTTGGACCTTTTGGGTTGAACAATGCACGGGAAAGTAAAGGAAAATTTGTGGCAGAAAAGTGCATTTCTGTGGACCACATAATGGCCGCAGAGTGAGGCAGTTAATTGGGTCAGTTGGAAGCGATTATGCGGTCGACTATGCGGTCGCATAACTGTTATGCGGTGTACTATGTGACCCAGAATAGTTATGCGGACCGCATAGTGATTGCAGACTCAGGAAAAGTTTTGGTCATTTTGGACACCAATTATGCGACCGATATGTGGTCCGCATAACCATTATACGGTCACATATGCGACCGCAGAACTTGTTCCAGAGCTCCATTTTTGGGTTTTTAAAACCCAGCCCTATTTCATTAAATACACTCTTTGAGCTATTTTTGAGCCATAATCTGATATTTTAGAGTGAGAGAGAGTGCCCTAGAGTGAGAAGGTGTTCTTCAATAATATTTCTTCAATTCTTGCTCAAGTTTTGGAAGATTAAGAAGGGAAGCTCACTAGGTGTTCATCCTAGAGGTAAGATTCTACACCCTAAACCCTAATTTCGAAATCTTTTGAAAATGGGTAACTAACAAGATAATATTTGGGCATGAGAGTTGTTTATTTTACATGCATGTGTTATCAAAGGGTGTAAGAAGATTGTTGAGCTAAAAATTGTAAAGATTGGGTTGTGGGATAATGGAATCCTTCATAAAAAGGACATTGAAACCTTATGCACACCTAGTATTTGATAAAATGCTCAAGTGATCTAGAACCATGATCATCTTCTAAATTTTAATTCAATTTGTTATATTTCTACAATAGATTGAAGTTGCTAAGAATTTCAGAATGTTTTAGAGTTTAAGGAAGCTCAATTGAGGTATGTTGGCTAAACTTTCTCTCTTGGAATTGAATTCCATATGTTTCCGTAAGTTTTAAAGTATGGGTTACGTATTAAAATGTGGTAGCTTGAATCATATTTCAAATGAAAGCTAGTATGCCAAATTGTGTGAGAAAATCTCAATATTCTTAAGACTCTTAATTGCTCATATGTACACCTAAAGTATTGATTAGGAATGTCTTATTGTTGATAACCTATAAAGATGGTTGGAAGTGAAATCAGTAAATTGGGAATATAAAGTGTGGCCAACGTGCCAATAATGAATGTTATACTTGTGACCAATGGTGCCAATGAAATAAAATAATGTGAGAAAGATTATGAAATGAGCTTTGACTCAACTATTCCAAAATTGACTTCGACAATATAATCGGCTAAAAGTTTATGAACTCAAGTGATGCCCATATGTGGCTGTTTTAGCTAATGCTATGCTTTGTAAGTAATTTTCAATGTGTTTTGCGTTCTTACATATTCGTGAGTGGAAATTGTGTATGATTTTAACTTGTACTTCGATTGCCAATCATTTTACTCCATTTATTGGAAAGAAATCGATCGTGTTTAAAGCCTTCATTACTAATGAATTTAAAGTTGTGATTTCTGAAATATTCTACTTGTTGATAATTATGATGATGATTTATGAAAGGGAAGAAATGAAAGTGTGGAATATGAAATACGGCCATTGCGCCATGAATAAAGAATCATATGTATGGCCAAGAGAGCTAATGAAATAATAATGTTGTAAGTGGTTGAAAGTACGGATTAGATGATATATGGTGTGAAAGGTTATTAGATGTACATATTTGTACTTTTGTTTCCAATGTGTTATGAAACCCTATGGACGGTCTATGAAACGCATAGGTACATTGTGTTATGAAATCCTATGGACGGTCTATGAACGCATAGGTACATTGTGATATGAAATCCTATGGACGATCTATGAAACGCATAGGTACATTATGTTATGAAATCCTATGGATGGTCTATGAACGCATAGGTACATTGTGAAATGAAATCCTGTGGACGGTCTATGAAACGCATAGGTACATTGTGTTATGAAATCCTGTGGACGCTCTATCAAACACATAGGTACATTGTGTTATGAAATCCTGTGGACAGTCTATGAACGCATAGGTACATTGTGATATGAAATCCTGTGGATTGTCTATGAACGCATAGGTACATTGTGTTATGAAATCCTGTAGACGGTCTATGAACGCATAGGTACATTGTGTTATGAAATCCATTGTGATATGAAATCTTGTGGACGGTCTATGAAACGCATAGGTGCATTGTGTATAAGAGGTATAGATGTATGGTATGAATAAACACTATGGATGGTCTATGAAACGCATAAGTGTATAATATGATATGTGAACACTAAGGACGGTCTAATGAGACACATTATTAATGCAGACAATAGGTGTCCCTTTTGTTATCCTTGTTTGTACAGGTTGTTTCAATTACATTATATTATGTGTTCCACGTATAGATCATATGTGCATTCTATTTTGAAAGAGGATTTCTAGCTATACATACTAGTGCTATTCGACAGTACTAACGTCCCTTTTGCCGGGAGCGCTGCATCTTTAATGGATGCAGGTGGTTCTACAGCAGGTGGCATTGATCAGTGATAGCAGTACACTCCTTTAAGCCGATTTGGTGAGCCCCACTTCATTTTGGGGTCATGTCTCTTTTGTTCCTCATGTACTTTGTGGCTGAGGTATAGCCGGGTCCTTGTTTCCGGCATTTCCATATTACTCTTCAGTTGTACATAGAGGCTCCATAGACAGGTTGTGGGTGGTATTTTATGTTAGGAATTGGATTAGAACTATTGGCATTTGGTACCATATTTTTCATTAAATCTATAAACTCGTACTATTTTGGAAATATTGAATGATGTTGTTAATGTGAATGAAATGGAAGCGGTTAATGAAATCTCTTCAGTATTTGATTAACAGAGTACATCTTCTCTTTATTCATGGGTGAATTTTGGTAGAATAAAATCTAACAAGCTTGCTCAGTCGGGTTCACTCGGTTGAGCTCCGTTCGCGCTCCTCGATTTTGGGGCATAACAGGGAGCCCATGGAGAGGAGGATCCTTTTCGTGGTTATTTTATCGAGGTAGAAGATGTCACCGGTCCGAGTGACTTGGAGGTTTCGAAGAAGATCTCGAGCGAGGTGGAAGCGCCTTGCCTTTTCAATGAAGCCCAAAAGGCCCTGAATCGGGTAAGTTCATACTTTATTTGCCAATTTTCATACTTGTGTTTTTCTTTCCTTGTATAATCCCTTCCTTTTATTTTTGTAGGCTTCTGTGCTTCATCGTGAGGCGTTTCTCCAATCCCGAGGGGAGCTGAGCCGGTATGAAACCGAAGTTCGAAGGCTTACTGAGGAGAGAGATGCCTTCAAGCTTCTCAGTCAGCAGAGAGAAGGAGAAGTTAAAGGACTTCAGGGTGAGCTAGATGCATCTCAGAAAGAACAAACTGAGCTAGCCGAGCAGGTAAAAAGAATCTTTGAATTTAACGATATTGACTCTGGAGCGATGGCTAACAGTTCGGTCTCGCAGGTCAAGCAAAAGTTCGATGTGATCAGGAAGATTCGTGTTGAAGTGGACGTAGTGAAGTCGGAGGCCGAGGAATGGAAGAAGAACGTGGAATGCCTCACCTCAGAAAAGGAGACTGCCTGAACTCAACTGGCTTCGGTTGAGGCCCAACTCCGAAGCTTAAAAGAGAAAGCCTTGGTGGAAGCCAAGAAAATCGAGGAGTTCCAGTCTCGGTTGAGCTCAGCAAATTCCAATCGAGAGAAACTAGCCACAGAATGGTAGCCGTTTATCGATCTGATGCTGAAGCTGCTCAGGTTCGAGCAAAGGAGGTTGTCGAGGCTGCTCTGGCTCAAGAAAACTGGGTTGCCGGGCATGCTAAATGCCAATCTCGAAGGGAGACTCTTAAAGAGATCCATGCTCGTGGCTTCGATCTTATAGCCAAGATCGAGAAAGCTAAGGAGCTTGAAGCTGAAACCAGAGTGTTGGCTTTTCCGATGATGATGATACCGGGAGTACGAGCAGATCTGAAAGTGAAAGGGGCCTCGAGGGCGAAGATACTGCTCCTGGAGAGGACTAAGTCCTTTAGTATTTTTTGTGTTTCTTATAAAATCATTTTGGTCTTCTGTAAAGAAATTTAATCGGGCCATGCTGCCTTTGTAAATTATTTTCGACATGTATAAAAAACTTTCTTCCTTTCTGCTTTATAGAATTGTGAAGTTGTATTCTAAGGTCGGGGTTTAGATAATTTGATCAATACCGAACTAGTGTAGCCCTTAGGCCTTTTGATCGAGTAAGTGCTTGCTCGAACTGGAAGTAAAGTAACCCTTAGTTTTTTAGTTGAGTGAGGATGGTCTCTTGAACCCAAAGCAGAAAACAACCCTTAGGTTTTATGGTCGAGTGAGTGTTTGCTCGAATTCGAAATAAAGACAGCACTTAAGCTTTATGGTCGAGTGAGTGTTTGCTCGAACTCGAAGTAAAAAATAGCACTTAAGCTTTATAGTCGAGTGAGTGTTTGCTCGAACACGAAGTAAAAAATAGCCCTTAGGCTTTATGGTCGAGTGAGTATTTGCTCGAACTCGAAGTAAGGTAGCCCTTAGGCTTTACAGTCGAGTGAGAAAGATTTCTTGAACTCGAATTAAGGTTGCCCTTGGGCTTTACAGTCGAGTGAGAATGATTTCTCGAACTCGAATTAAGGTAGCCCTTAGGCTTTACAGTCGAGTGAGAGTGATTTCTCGAACTCGATCTAAGGTAGCCCTTAGGCTTTACATTTAAGTGAGAGTGATTTCTCGAACTCGAACTAAGGTAGCACTTAGGCTTTACAGTCGAGTGAGAATGATTTCTTAAACTCGAATTAAGGTAGCCCTTAGGCTTTATACGTAGTCCCCGATTCAGGGTTATAGTTCGAACTTGAATCAAGGTGGCCCTTGGGCTTTGTAGTCGAGTGAGAATTTTCTCGAACTTGAAGCAACATAGCCCTTAGCCTTTATACGTAGTCCCCAATTCGGGGTTATTATTCGAACTCTGGCCATAGTCGGACCTTTAGCCCGTTTGCATAATAGATCGAGAATATGAAGCAGAAGAACCTTTTTGAGGTATGAGATATCGGTAAAGGAAAATTTGCTCTTTATAGGTCATTACACATGCGTGCATGTTTTGTGCCAGGTCTCGAGCAAACTATGCGGGCATGGTTCGTTTGACCATTTGGCCCTTACAAATTTTTCCTATCGTGACCTTGTTGCCATAAAGCAACGAGCTTGCCCGAACTTGATATCCGAGAGCGATGCCCCTAGTATTCGAGGTTGATTGTAAAGAGGCCTCAGATACTGTTGAATTATTCTAAGTTAGCACGATCAATGGTTGCCTCATTAAAAACCTCGTCGGAAAACCCATTTGGGACAAAACCGGTCTAAGGGAAAAAGAGTGCAACGTGTGCTTTCAGACCTAAAGGCTTCGTGTTTGAAGTATCCATCCCTATTTCCGCTCGAACACCTGCAAGGGTTAGTTTTAAAATACAAATGAACATGGGGGGGGGGGTCTTACCTTAGTAGTAGTATCGTTTTAGGTGCGATACGCTCCAATTGCTATGTTACGATCCAATTGCTCGAGAACCTGATACGGTCCTTCCCAGTTCGGACCCAGTTTCCCTTCATTCAGATTTCGGGTGTTGAAGGTGACTTTTCTTAGCACCAAGTCCCCGATGTTAAAATGTCGAAGATTGGTTCTTCGATAGTAGTACCTTTCGGTCCGCTGTTTTTGGGTGGCCAATCGGACGAGAGCGACTTCTCGTCTTTTGTCTAACAATTCTAGGCTCGTATTCATGGTCTCATTATTCGACTCCTCTGTTGCATATCGGAACCTGATGCTAGGTTCTCCGAGAATGGTGTTGCTTCGGTACTGAATTTCAATGTTGTGTGGTATGCCCATAGGACCTCGGGTAGTATTTCTCTCCATTTTCCTTTGGCGTTGGTCAATATCTTTTTGAGATTTTGGATTATGGTTTTGTGGGTCGATTCGGCTTGTCCGTTCCCGCTGGGATGATACGGTGTTGATAGGATCCTTTTGATCTTGTGATCCTCGAGAAATTTAGTTACTTTGCTACCGATGAATTGTTTTCCATTATCACATACAATCTCGGATGGCATCCCAAATCGACATATGATGTGGTCCCAAATGAAGTCCATCACTTCTTTTTCTCTGACTTTCTCGAAAGCCTGTGCTTCAACCCATTTAGAGAAATAATCAGTCATAAACAAAATAAACTGAGCCTTACCTGGGGCCGATGGGAGGGGCCAACGATATCCATTCCCCATTTCATGAAAGGCCACGGAGATAGGACCGAGTGGAGTAGCTCCCCGGGTTGATGAACCATGGGCACATGCCTTTGGCATTTGTCACATTTTCGAATGAACTCCCTTGCATCCTTGCTCATATCGGTCCAATAATACCCTGCTCTGATTACTTTGTGGACCAGCGAATCGGCATTGAAATGATTTCCACAAGTGCCCTCGTGAATTTCCCATAGGATGTAATCGTTATCTCCCGCTCCCAAACATATTGCCAATGGTCCATCGAACGTCCTTCTATCAGCGTTCCATCTTCGGACAAGAGGAACCGTGCTGCCTTTGTGTGCAGCGCTCTCGATTCCTTTAGATCTGATGAAAGCTTCCCGTTCTTGAAGTACTCTATGTATTTGTTTATCTAATCCCAGGTTAAGCTTATGGAGTTTATCTCGGCGTGACCTTCTTCGATTACCGATCTCATGAGTTGTACGACAATCCCCAAGAGCGTCGGCCTCGCTGTTCTGTTCTCGTGGTACATGTTGCAAGGTCCATTACTTAAATCGATGTAGAGTAACCTGTAGTTTGTCCAAGTACCTCTGCATTCGATCTTCTTGGACTTCAAAAGTCACGTTAACTTGGTTCACCATGAGGAGTAAATCACACTTAGCCTCTACAACTTCTGCTCCAAAGCTTCTAGCTAGTTCGAGACCTGCAATTATGGCCTCATACTCGACCTCATTGTTAGTCAATTTTGTAGTTTTGATAGACTATCTAACTACATTTCCTGTGGGTTATTTTAGTACAATGCCTAGTCCGGACCCCTTCGCGTTTGAGGCACCGTCCGTAAAGAGGGTCCAGACTCCCGAATAGGTACCCAATTTTATCAATAGTTCTTTTTCAATCTTGGGTACGAAGGCCGGCGTAAAATCAACCACGAAGTTCGCTAAGATTTGAGATTTTGATAGAGGTTCGGGGTCGATACTCAATATCGTACCTGCCGATTTCTATGGCCTATTTGGCCAATCAACTCGAAAGCTCGGGTTTGTGCAAAATATTTCGAAGAGGATAAGTTGTTACAACATGTATCGGATGACACTGGAAATATGGTTTTAGTTTCATAGAGGCGCTTATTAATGCAAGCGCTAATTTTTCTACGTGTGGATATCTAGTTTCGGCCTCGCCTAAAGTCCGACTGACATAATAAATAGGGAATTGCATACCTCGTTCTTCTCGAACTAGAATTCCACTTACCTCTATTTCCGAGACAGCTAAGTACAAGCAAACATGTTCATCTACTTTCGGGGTATGAAGCAGCGGTGGGCTCCAAAAATACCGCTTTAGTTCTTCCAAAACCAGCTGGCATTCCGGAGTCCATGCAAAGTTGCTTTTCTTTTTAAGTAGTGAGAAATATCGGTGGCTCCTATCTGAGTACCTCGAAATAAATCGTCCTATGGCGGCTATCCGTACCGTTAGCCTTTGTACGACCTTTACATTATCTACTACCTGTCACGACCCAACTGGAGGGTCATGACTAGCACCCGGGCCATACTTGCCGAGCACCAACGTACATTTTATCTAACCTTCCTTATTATCTTTAAGGGCCGACAAGATCAATATAAATAGTAGACATGGATCATGAACATCCAACAATTAAAGATAATGTCATGAACATACATAACATGGGACGACAAGACTGTCAAGAAACTATATATAAGGTACGAGCTATCATGATGCCATGAAAGACTATACAACAAAAATCAGCCGAAAAGGCATTCTAAACCATACATAAGTCGACACCTGTCTATGAGCCTCTAAAGGAACATAAGTGCTACAACATTGCCGGAACAGGGCCCCGACATACCCATAATGTCTATAACAAAAATGCATACCAAGACCACGGCAAGTCCGGAGAAGGGATCTCGTCAATAACCGCTGAACTGGACAGCCTACTGTGGTGGGGGAGCTACGTCTACCTGTCTATCAGGACCTGCAGCACGACATGCAGCGTCCACAAATAAAAAGGACGTCAGTACGAATAAAGTACTGAGTATGTGAGGCAAGAAAGCATAAGTAAGAACAGTAATGTAAACAGGGATAGAGAATATACAACCTGTGACATCTGGGTACCTCTGAGGGCTACTGACATGAAATACATGATACATACATATATATATACATATAAACATGAAATACATGATACATACATATATATACATAAACTTTTAAAACATACGCCTTTGTGGGCATCACCATCATCATATTGTACCCGGCCATAATAGGCTCGGTAAAACGTACCCGGCCATCATAGGGCTCGGTAGAATCGTACCCGGCCACGTGGAGCTCGGTAAAACCCAACTGATCAGTGGTTGCACAATAGGTGCCGTACCCGGCCGACTATAGCGCGGCTCGGTAGAGTAAAATAAATACATATATATGATGCATGCTGGACTCATTGGAATCACATTTTGAACCTTTCGGAGTGACATAAGGTTGGTATCCTTCGTACACGTTATTAGGATTAACTCTTCATCAAGAATTTTATAAGAATCAGGAACTACCAACAACATTGATAATATAAGAATAAGAGAAGTAACATCAATATCAATCGTTTCATAAGAAGGGCAGCAATGTAAGTACTGCTAGCTTCTAAGAGTAGAGTATCTTTGGGAGCTTGTTCATTACATTATGTACAATCGGAGTCGTGCAAAAGAATGAAGGGGATAGCCTCACATACCTTGTATATACTGCCCAACCTCAAGCTATGCAAATGTCACGACTCCTTAGTCTACAATAAGACAAATGACACTATCATTATCGTTTAAGCATCGTAACTATTATGTATCGACCACAACCTATTTTACGATAAAACGGACAGCACCTCCCCTATTTATATGACTTCCCACAAGTCAATACAATCACCAAACAGCCCAAACAACATCATTAATAATCATATTGAGCCTCCAAAACAGTCCACCAACCAACAACATTACTACCAAGCCTTTCGATATATATTTCACAAGTTCTAGCTTCAACGACTTAGCTGCAACTTGGATAATCTTAAATATATATAGAGTAAGAGGTTCCTTACCTTTAAACAGAAAGAACAAATCCAATTTGACCTTAATTTTCCACGAAATATCCCTTCAATTCTGCCACAAGAACAAGGAAGCGAAACTAGCAATTAATTCGGGTTTTTCGGCACTAGAATTACTTTAGAAGACTTGAAATTACCTAGGGTTGATATTAAAAACTTGAAGGAGTATTTACAGAACATAAAACACTTAAAACAACCTCCCACACGAGCTGGAACAACACAAAAATCAGCAACAACAAGAAGAACAAGAAACTTACTAGCGCCACGGGATTCCCGACACTTGATTTGTGTTGTTTGCCCTTTGTTTGGGTCTTGGATCATGAGAGAACCTTGAGAGAGTATTTTTAGGGTTCTAAGGTCTGAATATACTGAAAAATAATGACTTAAAACGGGGTTGAGGTATCTTATATATATCCATATGTCTTAAACCGCCTATGTGGGCCCCATAGAGAGCTGTTTGGCGCACTCTCACGAAAATACGAATATCTCTCTATTCTGAGATCGTATCGATGAACGGTTTAATGAGTTGGAAACTAGACTCATAGATCTTCAATTTGATAGGTAGATCACCCCATAATTCTAAGTATATTGGGAGAAAAATGTAGTAACATTTGACCTAAAGTTTAAGTAAAATTATAAACGTAAGTTGCGACAACTTTTATCGACTTTGTTTCATAACTCGCTTGACTTCAAGACTTATGATATGGATATTATATGATTCAAATACATTAAAACATGACCTCTTGGGACAGTTAATCACCTCTAGTGTTACCCGAAAATACGGGTTACAACATCCTTGATTCGTTTAACTTCAAATACTTGTTAACCACTCTTATACACCCTTGTATCGTTTAAGACCAATAGGATTAACTTCTTATCATCTCAAAGGTAATCTCTTCTTGGATTTACGTCGACTAACTTATGGCATGATCTATGGTATGCGAATTTGGGTTGTAACACCCTCTCCCCCTTAGGAACATTCGTCCTCGAATGTAAGGGTTTATGGGGTGTCTAACTCATTGTGGATTCCGACGGAGATTTCCGGCTGAGTTTCCCCTATAAAATGGACACTAGCCAAACTTGCAAGCAGTTAAACCTAACCTATGGCCTTACAAGACTATACAAAGCATTATGGATATGTACATTATCTGCATATTACCATTTTGTATTAAAAAAAGAGTATTCACAAGCTATTGCTTACCTCATAGAGCCGTTTCACCTTATAATGCGTCCTTCTTTCCCCCGGCATCCTCGTTATCTTCACTCTGGAATAGGTAAGGGTATTTAGACTTCATCTCCTCTTCTGCTTCCCATGTCATTTCTTCTATATTCTTGTTCCTCCATAATACTTTCACGGAAGCTACATCCTTTGTTCTCAGCTTGCGGACTTGTCGATCTAATATAGCCACTGGCACTTCATCATATGATAGATCCTTTGTAACTTGTACATCTTTGATAGGGACGACCCGATAAGGGTCTCCAATACATTTCCTCAACATAGATACATGGAATACCGGGTGGACAAATTCCAATTCAGATGGCAATTCTAACTTGTAAGCAACCTGTCCAATTCGTCGAAGAATTTTGTACGGCCCAATATACCGCGGACTCAACTTACCCTTCTTCCCAAAACGCATAACACCCTTCATCGGCAAGATCTTCAGGAAAACCCAATCACCAACCTCAAATTCCAGATCACGACGTCGGACGTCGGAATAAGACTTTTGCCTGCTTTGTGCCGTCCTCAGTCGCTCTTGTATCACTTTCACCTTCTCAATGGCTTGGTGAATCAAATCTGGCCCATATAATTCTGTCTCACCGACTTTGAACCATCCAACTGGTGATCTACATCTCCTCCCGTACAGTGCCTCATACGAGGCCATTTTAATACTGGAATGGTAGCTATTATTGTAGGCAAATTCTATAAGTGCCAGATGGTCATCCCAATTCCCCTTGAAATCTAGAACACATGCTCATAGCATATCTTCAAGCGTCTGGATGGTACGTTCAGCCTGTCCGTCAGTCTGCGGATGGAATGCAGTGCTGAGATTTACTTGTGTGCCTAAACCCTTCTGAAAAGACCTCCAAAAGTTAGCCGTAAATTGAGCTCCTCGGTCTGATATAATAGATACCGGCACACCATGAAGCTTAACAATCTCCTTGATATACAACTTCGCATAATCTTCAGCCGTGTAAGTTGTCTTAACTGGCAGAAAATGGGCAGATTTTATAAGTCGATCAACTATCACCCAGATGGAGTCAAACTTATGATAAGAGCGAGGTAATCCAATAATGAAGTCCATATTAATCACCTCCCATTTCCAGGTCGGAATCTCTATATTCTGAATCAATCCACTAGGTTTCTGATGCTCGATCTTTACTTGTTGACAATTAGGACACTGGGCTACAAATTCTGCAATAGACTTCTTCATGTTATCCCACCAATACTGCTCCTTAACGTCATGATACATCTTTGTCGAGCCAGGATGGATAGAATATCGGGACTGGTGAATCTCAATCATAATCTTCTCTCGCAACCCTGCCACACTAGGTACACATAATCGACCCTGGTATCTCAGTGTCCCATCTCCTCCGATCTTGAAAGCTGTAATCTTACACTGCTGAATTCCCTCTCTCAATCTTACTAAGGCAGGATCTTCATATTGCCGTGCTTTTACCTCGGCTACCAAAGATGATTCTGCTATATTCTGTACAGTAACACCTCCGTCATCAGAGTCCAACAATCTAATTCTCATATTGGCCAGCTGGTGAAGCTCTTTGGTCAACCCTTGTCTACCTGCCTCAATATGTATTAAGCTTCCCATTGACTTACGGCTGAGAGCGTCTGCCACAACATTAGCTTTACCGGGATGGTACAATATCTCGATATCGTAGTCTTTCAGTAATTCAAGCCACCTACGCTGCCTCAAATTCAACTCCTTCTGCTTGAAGATGTATTGTAAACTCTTGTGATCTGTGTAGATGTCAACATGGACGCCGTATAAGTAGTGCCGCCATATCTTCAATGCATATATTACTGCAGCCAATTCCAAATCATGAGTCGGGTAATTATTTTCATGCTTCTTCAATTGTCTTGATGCATAAGCAATCACCTTCCCACGTTGTATCAATACGCACCCCAAACCTATACCTGAGGCATCACAATATACCACATAACCTTCTGTTCCTTCTGGGAGAGTGAGCACTGGCGCGGATGTCAATCGATTCTTTAGCTTCTGAAAACTATGTTCACAAGCATCAGACCACTGGAACTTGGTAGCTTTCTGTGTTAACTTAGTCAATGGTGCTGATATAGAGGAAAACCCTTCTACAAACCTCCTATAATATCCTGCTAGCCCCAGGAAGCTGCGGACTTCTTACGGTGTTGTAGGTCTCGGCCAATTCTTCACTGCATCGATCTTCTGAGTGTCGACACTAATACCCTCATCAGATATTACATGGCCAAGGAATGCTACTGAGTTCAGCCAGAATTCACATTTAGAGAGCTTAGCATATAACTTATGATCCTGAAGGGTCTGTAATACTATCCGCAAGTGGCCCGCATGTTCCGCCTCCGAACGAGAATACACCAGAATCTCATCAATGAATACGATCACGAACACATCAAGATAGGGCCTGAATACACTATTCATGAGATCCATAAAAGCTGCTGGGGCATTTGTTAGCCCGAACGACATCACCAAGAACTCAAAATGCCCATATCTTGTCCGGAAGGCCGTCTTTGGAATATCCTTCTCCTTAACCCTCACCTGATGATACCCTGAACGCAAGTCAATCTTGGAGAAATACTTGGCACCCTGGAGTTGGTCAAACAGGTCATCAATTCTTGGAAGTGGATACTTGTTCTTTATTGTAAACTTATTCAACTGTCGATAATCGATATACATCCTTAACGACCCATCTTTCATCCGCACGAACAAGACTGGCGCACCCCAAGGTAAAGTGCTAGGCCTAATGAAACCCTTATCCAGCAAGTCCTTCAACTGTGCCTTCAACTCTCGCAACTCTGTCGGGGCCATCCTGTATGGAGGGATAGAGATCGGTTGAGTGTCAGGTAATGCATAAATGCTAAACTCAATCTCCCTTTCAGGAGGAAGGCCTGGGAGTTCATCTGGGAAAACATCTAGAAATTCATTGACCACGGGGATTAATTGTAGAGTAGGCGGCTTCGCCTCCGCATCCCTAACGCGAACAAGATGATAAATGTAACTTTTTGAGATCATCTTCCTTGCCTTAAGATAGGAAATAAACCTACCTTTCGGCGTAGCAATGTTCCCCTTCCATTCAATGGCGGGTTCATAAGGAAACTGAAACCTAACCATCTTCGTACAACAGTCAACATTTGCATAGCATGAGGCCAACCAGTCCATTCCCATTATCACATCGAAATCAACCATTTCTAACTCAAATAAATTTGCCGAGGTTTGACGACTACAAATCATCACAGTGCAACTTTATATACCCTTCTAGCAATCACAGAATCTCCTATCGGAGTGGATACCACAAGTGGTTTACTTATCAATTCAGGTTCAATGCCAAACTTATTAGCCACAAAGGGTGTAACATATGATAAGGTAGATCCTGGATCAATTAGCGCATATACATCATAAGAAAACACAGATAATATACCTGTAACAACATCCGGAGATGACTCGAGATCTTGTCGACCTATTAGAGCATAGGTTCGATTTTGAGCACCACTCGAACTCGGCACTGAACCTCTACCTCTACCACGACCTGTCGACTGTTGAAAACCTCGTGCTGGAGGTCGAACTGATGAGGAAGAACCAGACACAGATCCAGTCGGTTGAGCCATACCACCACCTCCTCTGTTAGGACAATCCCGCATCATATGGCCACGCTGTCCGCAAGAATAGCATGCATCGGAACCTCGACGGCACAGTCCAAAGTGGGCCTTGCCGCACTGATCACAACGAGGTGTTGGGGGTCTCGTCTGACTAGTATCTCTATGAAATTGTGAGCCTGATGCCCTCAAACTCTGACCTGAACCAGAATAGGTAAATCGATCATACCGAGGCCTCTGAAACTTTGGAGGAGCACTAGCTACAGGTGGCGCCAAACTCCTCGAAGATTGGGGCCTGATACTGCCTCTGAACTCATCAGAATACCCTGCAAATCTCGCCCTCTTATGCTGGCCCCTATCCTGCTCCCTATCTGCCCTTTGCTGGCGCTTACGATCCTCTAGGGTCTGGGCATAAGCCTGAATACGGGAAATATCCATGCCCTCTACCAAGGAGGCTGTTGTGCACTCATTTATCAGATGTGGTCCCAACCCGTTCACGAACAGATGCACCCTATCACTCATCTCGGCCACCATATGGGGAGCATACCTTGCTAAAGAATCAAACTGTATACTATACTCTCGTACACTCATATTACCCTGTCGAAGGTTCAAGAACTTATCAGCTCTAGCTCGTCGTATCTCAACTGGCAAGTAGTGACGAAGAAAGGCCTCAGAAAATTCCTTCCACACGGCTGGAGGAGCGTTCGGACCCCTAGATCTCTCCCAACTATCATACCAGAAAACCGCTAAATCCTGTAACCGATAAGAAGCCAACTCTACTGCCTCCGTATCAGTAGCATGCATAACTCGCAATGTACGATGAATCTGATCAATAAATGTTTGTGGGTCCTCCTTGGGGTCTGATCCGGTAAACACTGGAGGGTCTAGATTAATAAAATCACGAACTCTCGCACTAACCGGTTTATCAGCAGCACCGGTATTCTGCCTCTGAGCCTGAGCAGCTACCAAGCTAGTCAACAATTGCACCGCACTGCGCATATCGTGGTCTGTAGTGCTAGACGGAGGAACTGGATGTACTGGGTGCCTCCTAATATCCTCTGGAGGAGACGGAGAGGTATGAGACGGCATCTCACTCTGAGCCTCACTTTGGCCTGCTCTGGCTGGAGGCACCTGAATGTTACCCTCTCCCACAGCTGTATCAAGCCGTTTACTAATTGCTTGCTTCCTAGTCGAAGGCATCGCTGAAAGAAAACAAGGTGAATATTAGATATGAACACTTACTACTCAACTCTACGCACGATCTAGATTCAGGAAGAAGGTAACAACCCTAGATGTCACATAGCCTCCTGATTATAAATGTGGCGCGCTACACATCCATAATCAAAACTCTACTAGACACGGCTCATAGACATCCCCTAGGACAGACTTGCTCTGATACCAAGTTTGTCACGACCCAACTAGAGGGTCATGACTAGCACCCGGGCCATACTTGCCGAGCACCAACGTACATTTTATCTAACCTTCCTTATTATCTTTAAGGGCCGACAAGATCAATATAAATAGTAGACATGGATCATGAACATCCAACAATTAAAGATAATGTCATGAACATACATAACATGGGACGACAAGACTGTCAAGAAACTATATATAAGGTACGAGCTATCATGATGCCATGAAAGACTATACAACAAAAATCAGCCGAAAAGGCATTCTAAACCATACATAAGTCGACACCTGTCTATGAGCCTCTAAATGAACATAAGTGCTACAACATTGCCGGAACAGGGCCCCGACATACCCATAATGTCTATAACAAAAATGCATACCAAGACCACGGCAAGTCCGGAGAAGGGATTTCGCCAATAACCGCTGAACTGGATAGCCTACTGTGGTGGGGGAGCTACGTCTACCTGTCTATCAGGACCTGCAGCACGACATGCAGCGTCCACAAATAAAAAGGACGTCAGTACGAATAAAGTACTGAGTATGTGAGGCAAGAAAGCATAAGTAAGAACAGTAATGTAAACAGGGATAGAGAATATACAACCTGTGACATCTGGGTACCTCTGAGGGCTACTGACATGAAATACATGATACATACATATATATATACATATACCTCTGAGGGCTACTGACATGAAATACATGATACATACATATATATACATAAACTTTTAAAACATACGCCTTTGTGGGCATCACCATCATCATATTGTACCCGGCCATAATAGGCTCGGTAAAACGTACCCGGCCATCATAGGGCTCGGTAGAATCGTACCCGGCCACGTGGAGCTCGGTAAAACCCAACTGATCAGTGGTTGCACAATAGGTGCCGTACCCGGCCGACTATAGCGCGGCTCGGTAGAGTAAAATAGATACATAGATATGATGCATGCTGGACTCATTGGAATCACATTTTGAACCTTTCGGAGTGACATAAGGTTGGTATCCTTCGTACACGCTATTAGGATTAACTCTTCATCAAGAATCTTATAAGAATCAGGAACTACCAACAACATTGATAATATAAGAATAAGAGAAGTAACATCAATATCAATCGTTTCATAAGAAGGGCAGCAATGTAAGTACTGCTAGCTTCTAAGAGTAGAGTATCTCTGGGAGCTCGTTCATTACATTATGTATAATCGAAGTCGTGCAAAAGAATGAAGGGGATAGCCTCACATACCTTGTATATACTTCCCAACCTCAAGCTATGCAAATATCACGACTCCTTAGTCTACAATAAGACAAAGGACACTATCATTATCGTTTAAGCGTCGTAACTATTATGTATCGACCATAACCTATTTTACGATGAAACGGACAGCACCTCCCCTATTTATATGACTTCCCACAAGTCAATACAATCACCAAACAGCCCAAACAACATCATTAATAATCATATTGAGCCTCCAAAACAGTCCACCAACCAACAACATTATTACCAAGCCTTTCGATATATATTTCACAAGTTCTAGCTTCAACGACTTAGCTGCAACTTGGATAATCTTAAATATATATAGAGTAAGAGGTTCCTTACCTTTAAACAGAAAGAACAACTCCAATTTGACCTTAATTTTCCACGAAATATCCCTTCAATTCTGCCACAAGAACAAAGAAGCAAAACTAGCAATTAATTCGGGTTTTTCGGCACTAGAATTACTTTAGAAGACTTGAAATCACCTAGGGTTGATATTAAAAACTTGAAGGAGTATTTACAGAACATAAAACACTTAAAACAACCTCCCACACGAGTTGGAACAACACAAAAATCAGCAACAACAAGAAGAACAAGAAACTTACTAGCGCCACGGGATTCCCGACACTTGATTTGTGTTGTTTGCCCTTTGTTTGGGTCTTGGATCATGAGAGAACCTTGAGAGAGTGTTTTTAGGGTTCTAAGGTCTGAATATACTGAAAAATAATGACTTAAAATGGGGTTGAGGTATCTTATATATATCCATATGTCTTAAACCGCCTATGTGGGTCCCATAGAGAGCTGCTTGGTGCACTCTCACGAAAATGCGAATATGTCTCTATTCCGAGATCGTATCGACGAACGGTTTAATGCGTTGGAAACTAGACTCATAGATCTTCAATTTGATAGGTAGATAACCCCATAATTCTAAGTATATTGGGAGAAAAATGTAGTAACATTTGACCTAAAGTTTAAGTAAAATTATAAACGTAAGTTGCGACAACTTTTATCGACTTTGTTTCATAACTCGCTTGACTTCAAGACTTATGATACGGATATTATATTATTCAAATACATTAAAACAAGACCTCTTGGGACAGTTAATCACCTCTAGTGTTACCCGAAAATACGGGTTACAACATCCTTGATTCGTTTAACTTCAAATACTTGTTAACCACTCTTATACACCCTTGTATCGTTTAAGACCAATAGGATTAACTTCTTATCATCTCAAAGGTAATCTCTTCTTGGATTTACGTCGACTAACTTACGGCGTGATCTATGGTATGTGAATTTGGGTTGTAACACTACCGTGATATCCTCGATAGCTTTGATTTTATCGGGGTTGATCTCGATTCCTCGATTGGACACCATGAAACCAAGAAATTTTCCTGAGCCAACCCGGAATGCACATTTTTCAGGGTTGAGCTTCACATTGTACTCCCTCAGTATGTCGAAATTTTCCTACAAATGCTTTAAATGGTCTTCTGCTCGCAGGGACTTAACTAATATGTCATCAATATAAACTTCCATTGATTTTCCTATTTGTTTTTCGAACATTCGGTTTACTAGGCGTTGATAAGTTACACCAGCATTTTTTAGACCGAATGGCATTACGTTACAACAGTAGGTACCGTACTTAATGATAAACGAAGTCTTTTCCTGATCCTCCGGGTTCATCTGTATCTGGTTATACCCTGAGTAGGCATCGAGAAAACTGAGAGTCTCGTTGCCAGCCGTGGCATCGATCATAAGATCGATATTAGGCAAATGGAAGAATCCTTAGGGCATGCTTTTTTCAGGTCTTTGTAATCTATACACATTCTAAGTTTGTTTACCTTCTTAGGGACTACCACCACATTTGCTAGCCATTCGGGGTATTTTACTTCTCGAATGGATCCTATTTTAAGAAGTTTGGTTACCTCGTCCTTGATGAAGGCATGTTTGACCGCGGACTGGGGCCTTCTTTTTTGCTTTACCGAATGGAATTTCGGATCCAAGCTTAGTCTATAAGTGGTTATTTCCAGTGGGATCCCTGTCATGTCAAGATGGGACCAAGCAAAACAGTTCATGTTAGCTATAATAAATTGAATAAGCTTTTTCCTGAGCTCGGGATCTAACCTTGTGCCCAGGCATACCTTTCGTTCGGGAAGATGTTCGATTAGCGTGATTTTCTCCAGTTCTTCGACCGTTGATTTGGTAGCGTCGGAGTCATCGGGGACCACGAAGGATCGAGGGATCCTATAGTAATCATCTTCGTCAGTCTTCTGATTATCTAGTTGGGTTGAGGCTAACGTTTGTGATTACTATTTGGTATCTCGTTTCTCCTTGGAATATGATCTCTTTGTCGATGATAGTGAAGATATCAGAATCACTTCATCGACGACAAACATTTCCTTTGCGGACGGTTGCTCCCCGTAGACCGTTTTGATTCGCTCCAATGTTGGGAATTTCAGAACTTGGTGAATGGTCGAGGGTACTGCTCTCATATTGTGGATCCATAGCCTCTCGAACGGGGGTTATATCTCATATCACCCTCGATCACGTGGAACTTTGATTCTTGGATGGTCCCAGCCACATTTACTGGCAAAATTATCTCGCCCTTAGTAGTTTCACACGCCATATTGAATCCGTTTAGTACCAGGGTTGCAGGCACGACCTGGTCCTGTAGACCGAGTTGCTCTATGACCCTTGATCGAATGATGTTGGTCGAACTACCTGGATCAATTAACATACGCTTAACTTGAGTTTTATTCATAAGTACAGATATTACCAGTGCATCGTTATGGGGTTACATGACTCCTTCCGCGTCTTCGTTACTAAAGGACAAAGTTCCTTTAGGTGTGTAATCCTGAGTCTGAGATCGCTTCTCTCTTACAATTGACATCTTAGTACGTTTAAGCACCGGCCCCTAAGGGACATCTATCCCTCCGATGATCATGTGGATGATGTGTTGTGGCTTTTCTTGTTCGTTTTGTCTATTGAAATCTCTGTTTTTGAAATGGTTTTTGGCCCGGTCACTTAAAATTTCTCGAAGGTGCCCTTCATTGTACCTCCTCTCTCAACTGCCTGCATTCTTCAGTTCTACGGCCATGGGTGCCATGGTACTTTCACATTTGATTGGTATTTCTCTGGGCTAGATCAGACTGCAGAGGTCGATGTTGAAGTTATATTCTTTTATGGGTCCGATAGCCGACACGATGGCGGATGCATCAATGTTGAAGTTATATTCTAATAACCGTGGTGCTTCCTTAGGTCCGGTATGCCTGTCGAACCCATTCTTGTTCATCAGCCCCCGAGACCCTTAGCCTCGATCACTTCTCTTTTCGCCTCGTATGGAGTTGCGTACAGGTTCACTACCCCTGCGATCTCCGTTATACGGCCAATATCGGTCCTTGTTTGACCTTGGTTCTCGGTCGATGTCCCTTTTAATAACGGTCCCAGAACCCAACTGGTCGTCTTCGACTCTAATCTTCAATTGATATCGATTGTGTACATTGGCCCAGGTAACAACCGGGTACTCGATTAAGTTCTGCTTTAACCGTCGTTAAGCCATCGAGCTTCGTTCGTTCAATCCTTGGGTGAAAGCTTGAACGGCCCAATCGTCCGTGACCGGTGGTAGATCTATTCGTTCCATTTGGAAAAGAGATACGAACTCTCTTAGCATCTCGTTATCTTTTTGCCTTACCTTGAAAAGGTCCGACTTCCTAGTTTTGACCTTTATGGCTCCGGCATGTGCTTTTACGAAAGAATCTGCAACCATAGCAAAAGAATCGATAAAGTTAGGCGATAAATTATGATACCATATCATTGCTCCCTTTGACAGGGTTTCACCGAACTTCTTTAATAATACGGATTTGATCTCGTCATCTTCTAGATCGTTCCCTTTAATGGCACATGTGTAAGAGGTGACATGTTCATTGGGGTCGGTCGTCCCATTATATTTAGGAATTTAGGGCATGCGAAACTTCTTGGGGATCATTTTGGGAGCCGCGCTTGGGGGGAAAGGATTTTGTACGAATTTTTTAGAATCCAAGCCCTTCAATATCGGTGGTGCCCCTGAGATCTGATCAACCCTAGAGTTATAAGTTTCTACTTTTTTGTCGTTTACTTCAATCCTCTTTTCTCCTGACTCAATTCGTTTTGTCAGTTCCTCGAGCATCTTAATAATTTCACGATTAGTCCCCAATTCTTGTTTATTTGACCTTACTACAGCTCGCCCCGTTTTGTGGGTGACTTCTTGGGGTGGACCAGGCTCGAGCCTGCTCGGTGCCTAGGTTTGGCTCTGCAACTGAGCTATCGCTACCTATTGAGCTTGCAATATTTTGAAAATCATACGCAGGCTGATCCCGTCTTCTCCAACATTTTGGGTATTTCGAACTGCAGATCGAGTTCCACCATGAATGTTATTTTCGGGGTCGGAACGTTGGTTTGCCTCAATGGCCACATGTGGATTAACGTCAATTGGATCTACGGCCCGAGTTCCAACGGGATCAGTGAGTGGCCTTTCATTCTCGGCCGTCAGGTTGTTGTTTTCATCTTGAAGGCCAGCTTCGTTGTCGATAGGTAGGGCCATTAATTGGGAGTTCGTCGTTTTTAACCTGAAATCAAAGACACTTCCAAGAGTAAGTGTAAAAGGGTGTGTTTTGCAGGGATTCGTACCAAATAACCACTATTATCCTTAGCCCCACGATGGGCGCCAAACTATTTACCCGAAAACAGATAGAGTTGAATTTATATATAGTTCTAAGGATACGCTGTGTAACTTGGTACAAATTGAAAAAATAAGTAGAGATATATCAAATATTGACTGTAAAAAGGAGCGAATACAAATCCAAATTGAGTAGAAAATGATTGATAAGTGAACAAGATGAATTAATATTAAAAGCCCAAAAAAAGATAATATTTCCTAGATGTTATGTAAATCTCAATAAAATCTGAATGTCAGAATGTATGAATGTATATGAGTACCTCTTACAAATGATAACCACTCTTAATATAGTGGGAGAATCCCATTTTGGGTATAATTAAAAATACACAGTGGGGATCCCATTCCGCCGAGATTCTCTCCAAATGCGGATATAACGGCTCTTTTGTCCCTTGGCTCGATCTTGATCTTGGCCGGTCTCTGTATTGGTCGGTCTCTGGGTCTCGAGCTCGATATTGACTCAAGCTTGACATTGATCGGTCTCTGGGTCTCGAGCCCGTTATTGACTCGAGCTCGACATTGATCGGTCTCTAGGTCTCGAACCCGATATTGACTCGAGCTTGGTATTTGATCGGTCTTTGGGTCTCGAGCTCGACCTTTCAACTTTACCTCACAGCTCGATATTATAATGACGAACCTCGGTGCATCATGCTCCAATCTTGATTAGTCGAACGAAAGGCAAACTCGATTTTGACCGTATACAATGTTAAATTTCTCTGTGTTGAAATTGTACTTACATGATCGTTCCACAAAGGAACAAGCGAAGTATAGAAAGGAAGGAAGAACCACCACTCAGCAACTATTTCGCTCTCCGCTTTCCTTCGCCGAGGCAAAAACGTGTATTCTATCCAACTCTAATTGGTAATTTTCAATATTCGTGAAACATATAAGATTATTTGAATTTTAAAAATATATTTTTGTATCTTATGTTCTTGAGATTTCTTTAATTTGGTTTTGTTTGTAGCAAAAAAGTTTGTATCTTTTGATTATTTTATCGTCCATTATGAGATTTGCTTACTCTTGAATGTATTCACTTAATGAATTTTTCATCTAACATTTTATGCATTGCCATTAAGATGTTTGTTTCCTGTTTGTTGTATCTGTTTGCTTAATCAACTTCGTGAATGTTATTTATCATCTTTTCCCTCTCTTTTTTGGCCTTTTTCCCACCTCTTTTTGCCCTTCTAAAGATTTTTGTTTTTTTACTTGCTCTCTCGCCTACCTAAAGTCTCTCACACAGTAAATGTCAAAGCTTTAAATTAAAAGAGATAACTAAGCATTTAGATTTAATAGTTGAGTTTATTGCGTGGAAATTTAGAGGAAAAATTCAAAAATATCAGGACCTCATTTTGTGCCTCTAAAGATTTTTGGTTCTTTTACTTTCCCTCTCCCCTACTTGAAGTCTTTCACACTTTTCTGTCAAAACTTTGGATTGAAAGGGATAACTAAGCATTTTGGTTATTTCCTCTGGCTTTATTTTATATTTAATGTGTTGTCTTTTTAGTTTCTGGTGTCTTCCGTCTCTTCATTTTCATTAGTGTGTTTTCTGTCCATTCTAATTCCTTTTGTTTTCTTCATTATTTTCATTTTAGTGTGCATCTTGATGGAGTTTTGACGGCGTTAGAAGGTATTGAATTTTGAGAAATAAACTTTGCATTGTATTCATATTAGGAGCATATTATTTATCAATATGAATGGCAAATTTTCTTATATGTTCTTGAATATTCATTTTGGTACGAGCGAATTTCATGTTTCAGTTGGAATTAGTATTGATAAAGTTGCATCTGGTGAATGGTACAATAACCAAAGCATCTGATGAATGGTACTCTATAATCCCTTTTCAGTAAAACATTAGTATATTGCAACTCAATCTAATTTAAAAGCTAAGGGATAAATCTTTGGCCTGTAATAACATTTATTGGGCGCCACAATGCTCGACATGAATTTATTTTTGCCAAGTTAATTTTGTGATTGGATATGAGGATACAAAACTTATGGTAGAGGCTGAGAATAGTGACGTTATATTAGCCGAAGCGAAAGAAGCGCACTAATAGCAACATAGGCACCAAAGGCTTGATATGATAATAAACAACAAATAAATCTGTTTAGTTTGGGATAGTCTTTATATGTAAAACTTTTTCTTACGACCCTCTCTCTTTTAATTCCATCATCCTATTTTGTTTTAAGAAGACAAAAACGAAATCTATTATTCTTAGTTTTAAATTATTATAAAGTATACTTTCATTTCTTAAAAAGTTCCTTAATAATATGGAGGATTCACTTCATTTAAATGGAAATTGAGGTATTATATCTAAAGTTAATTACAGCTTTCATTTTTAAGTGAGTACAAATGAAATTTTAATTTTTGTTTGTGTAAAAGACTTTTAACGTAAATGTACTTTTATCAATTTTAACAAGTCATTTATCCTTTGTAATATTCACAGTAGAATCACTAAGAAATTTTTAATTAGTAAAGATTAATTTTCTTTTAAATGCCGTTACTTATTTAGCCATATTTTAGTATTTTATTTTTATAATTGTGCGAAACGCGAATAAATTTACTAATTAAATAAATTTATGACCACCCAACATATATTTAGCAAGAACTAAATAAGTCAATACAAGCAGAAAGAAACTCATCAAAAACTTCATTTTTATTAGCTCACGAAAGTACATTCACGAACTGTCGCAAATTAGGATACATTAGACCCAATACAGATCGCATGGTCATCTTTTATTTTTGTTTATTTTCTCCTATTTTCTTTTTCCTCTGCAACTAATGCCATTGGTACCTCTAGCTCAAATCTCAGAAATACTTATCACAATTCCCTTTACCTGTCACGCAGAGAAATGGAACACGAGTAAAAAGAAGAAACACACAAAAGAATGAAACTGACATGAATAAATTCTATCTTCCGAAAAGAACAAAAACCACAACTCGAGATGAAGGGAGAATCGAAAATTTTGACTTTAACACTAAGCATCAAATTGTAATGTTTATTTATATATAGAAATAAAGAACATTATATTAGGGTTTTTTTTGGTTTTTTTTTTTGGATAGCATATTCTTGGAAACAAGTAATGCTAAACGAGCACTCCATGTAATCCTAACTCTGTCGATTTAGCGCTTTCAATAGTGAATTAGCTAGAGCTTTTGTCAGAACAGCCAAAAATATTTATGCATTTCAGATTCCTAACATACTATTCCCTCAAACTGATTAAACGACTTTTTCTATCGAGCTTTTGACATTTGATCATCTCAAATGTTAATAATGCAGTACCACACATGATATAGCAGTGTACCATAATATCCATTAAAGATGATTAACACAAATGACCAAGATATCTTTAGCAAATAAGTAAATACAGATTAAATGATAAACTATATATGTCCAAAATTGTGTTAGTCTTGTCCCGTGGAAAACATGGTAGGTTTATAATAGTTGACAGCAGCACTAAAAAAAGTCACATTTATCAATAAAGGAATAAAGAAATAAAAAAATATATTACGTAGGAGTTGACAGAATCAAATAAAAAAGTTAAATAAACTAACGATTCAAAAATATTAAGAAATATAAAAGAAGATACCAGGAGTAGAGGAAAATGTGGGAGGATCAGATCGAATCTAATCACTGTCGCTACCACTGCTGCTGCTGCTGCTATCATCGTCATGCTTCTTCTCCTTCTTGTCTTTCTTGTCCTTGTTCTTCTTTTTCTTCTCCTCCCCGTCCTTGTGATCTTCTCCATGGAGCTTCTCCTTGATCTTCTCCCTGTGTCCTTCGCCCTTCTCCTTCATCTTCTCCTTGTGCTCCTCGCCCTTCTTTTCTGAATCCTTGTGGTCTCCCATGTGGAGTTTCTCCTCTATCTTGTGCACTATTCCTGACATTTTTTCTTACACGTATATTTCACTTTAATAAGTTTGATCAAAATTGATATTGGAGTGAGGATAATGGTGAGCGAGGTATGTATTTATAGGGAAACGAAGGAAGCTCTCGATGCTTTACGTGTATGTGGTTCCTACATCTAATATAAATTTCCACACAAAAAAAGAACCAAAAGAAAATGGAAATTTAGGGAAATTAAAAAAAAACATTCAAACGTAATATTAAAGGTTTGTTGCACGCAGCTCCGCCTCCACCACTCACGTGGATGGTATATCAGTTCTCAGCTAAATGTCTTCCCTCTCCTACTTTTTATTCCTCCACTATTCACGGACATCTTGAACAATTCCTCACAAGAAAAAAAAAAGAAAAAAATTTATTTATTTTTATTTTAGGGGTATTATAAGGGCAAGACTAGGTTGTGTGGTTCAAAGGAGTTATGGGAGATAACGCACTCTGTCCAAAAACTGATTCCAATAAGGTATGCGTTGCTCTCAAATATACACCAGGCATACATACAATTAATAGAGGGATGAGAAAGAGTATCAAACCCATTTAGACTTCTCATTAACTGCTTACTAATTTCAACGAAAATCCGTTATTTAGTCAAGTAGCTAGAGTTGAGTTCTTGTTACTAATCTACTATAACGGAAATTAAATAAGCTATAAAACTATGACAGCAATGAATTGATCTTAAGAGTTTAATTCAGTAAAAATGAGTATTCCAGGGCCGTGACTGATTCACCAATCCAATTGAGTTCTAATTGTTTTCTCTTGAAATTGAATTACCCAAGGTTCCTAATTAACCATATTAGAATTACTCTCATACTATACTTCCGAATTAGTACTCGCCTACTCAGGATAAATTAACACCTATAATTCTGTGGAATTAATCTACCATGAATGCATTATGATCATGGTATATAATTAAGCGTCGTGACAAGGTAAATTCATATCATAACCACAAATCCGCACCCTGACCCTGGAATAAGATCACACTCTCTTTAACTCTTCTCTAATATAAGAACGGGTTTCTCAAGCATAACCTAGATAGTTGATAATACTTAACTGTAAGCTAAACAATCAACCAATTGTGCTCAGAGTTAAAGAAACAACTATATAATGGAAAGTTTGCATTAAAGAAAAAAATAATGGTTAAACATCAATATTCATGGCTAACCACAACCCTAAAATAATAGAACTTAGCCATGCATAATCATAACATATCACGACCAAAAATCTCACCGATGGACTTGATGGAACTTAACTTATTTTCTAGGCAAGCCAATACTCAACAACAATAATAGAACCCACTTATTAAGTCATTAACTATCTCATGATATAAATAACCATGCGGAATAAATCTCAATTCAATATCATAAGTACATAATCAAAGACAGGGTCTAAACACAACCACAACTGTCTAACAAACGCCCAAAACCCGGTGTACATTATCACGAGCATCTAATAAGAGTATCTAGTTTCGACTGAACAATAACATCTATCCAGAAAAGAAATACATAGACAGAAACGAATAAATAGAGAAAGAAGACTCTATGTACTGTGGATCTAATCAAGTAGAGCAGCTAACTACAAAGTCTCCAATAAATACTCCTACTCGGCTCAAGGGTACGTTAATACTAGTCTCAAAACCTGCATAAAAATATGCAGAATTGTAGTATGAGTACAAACCCATGGTACTCAGTGAGTATCAAGCCTAGCCTCGAAAAAGTAGTAGCGAGAGGTCGACAACGACACTTACTAACAATCCAATAACCAGATAGCAAGAATCGGATATGAGATAAGACATAGTATCATTAAATAAGATATGAAAGCTAGATACACAATTCATATAGAAATTTAGCATATTTTACAGATAAGGGAGATCAAATTATGTGTCAAATCTATATTCTCTCATATAAATACATGATGTATATCAATCAACATTTCTATCAAAGCTAATGCATGAATATAAGATATGTAAGTGCGCTTGCTAATGATTCCTTCTCAAACTTCACAACATAAATCCATGTGCTTGAAATAGGCCATATATCTAACCAAACACTATATCTGAGTGCCTATGCTAACATGACCCAAAGTAATATTGGTAATCACCTGATTCCAGGAGGACGGAACCATATCCAAACGTGGATCATTTTACAATCAACGATCATTAACCAATCATTCCAGCGTGCAACCCGATCCAGTCGTAATATCATCAATATTCAATAACGAATAATTAATATCCGCTCACATTGTCCGCAGTGTCTAATTTTTCAACTTTTCACAACATCCAACTCTCTAACTTATGCATATGTATATGAAATAATACAATTAAGAAGCACCAGATATAACAATAGCAATACAAATAAAAGCTCATAGAGTTAAAAGATAGGCATGGCTAATCATGTAATTTAATTTATCTCAACAATGCACTAAAAAAATTTAACATTCAAGAAATATTTCCATAATATTTAACATGAATAAGCTAATCCACATAACCACCAATCACGTATCAAATAAGATAAGTGCATGACTACGGCTTAATAAGAATGCTCAACATGGCAAAATAATCCTTTATGACCAACTTAACAAGTCATAACCTTAAACATACTTCTAAGTTATAATTACAAGTCATTATATAGTCATATAGAATCAATAAAACAAGGATAATAAGTTCACATAGTCAAAATAAGGCATAATTATAAACAAAACTCTACCGGGTATGGTCATGACCTAGCTACGCATATAGGCTCGTCACCTAGCATATGCGTGGCTCCTAAATCAAGCAACAAGTAAATAATAGACCGCCTACTGGGAGAATTCCCTCTTACAAGGAAAGACAAGAGACTTACATCCACTCGGCAAGCTTGAATCAACAACAATAGTGATTCCTTTCAAATCCAATACCAAACGAGTCAAATCTAGACAAATATTACTCAAATGAGTCAAAACAAGCTTTAGAAATTACTTCATAACAAAAAGATTCAATCTTTAACCCCAAATTAAAAGTCAACAAAAGTCAATCACGCGCTCAAAATTCGAAATTGATTATAGATATTGTTCATCCATAACCCCAAAATTCCAAATGTATGATTATATTCCAAATTAGTGTCCAACTTCGTAATCAGAACTCCCAAAATCACTCTCTTAAGTTCATACTAAAAGCCCCAATTTCTCCTTAAAATTCCATATTTTAGGGGTTAGAAATCTATGTAGAATCTTGAAATATAATTACATATGAGTACAAATAACATTTCCTCTTGCCTTATATGAAAATCTCCTTACAAAAATCACTCCTCTTCAAGTCTAGGGCTCAAATAAAAAATCCCAAAATGACGATTTAAATATTCTACCCAGAGGTACCCATCCCGATTGCGACCCAAAGCCACATGATTGCGAAGCACAAAAGTAAGCTACCTAAGTTCCTCCAGTTAGAATTAAGACACGTAGACATACGATATTAGGCTAATCATGATAACTACACATGCTAAGACAACTCGGTTAAGGAATTACAAGAAGACTACTCAGCAAGAACCGGATTTTTTTCAACATTTAACCTGAGTACATACTCGTCACCTCACGTACACGACCTTCACGTATTTCAAATACCATAACAGTACCAAAACCTAAGGGGATTTTTTACCCCACAAGGTTAGACAAGTCACTTACTTCAAATTAAACTCAATCAACCAATAAGAACACATTTCCCTCGACGGCCCAAATCTAGCCAAAAGCAATTAAATACTATAAATATCACTATAAAAAACTAATCTAAATAATGAAATAATGACTTTAACAAGAAATTTGGAAATCGCCCCAAAAAGTTAACTCGTGGCCACGTCTGGAATTGGGTAAAAGTCACAAAATATGAACACTCATTTGATATTGAATTCACCCATACCAAAATTACTCAAATCCGATACAAAAATCTCGATCAAAACCTCAAAATTTGGCCTAAGGATGTTTTCACCTTTTCCCCAAATTTCTGAACCCAAATCCTTAATTAAATGAATAATAAATGATATCTTAGTGAAAATTAATCAAAAACAAGTCAAGAATCCTTACCTAAATGTTTCCTCTGAAAAACCCTCAAAATTTTGCCTCAAACCGAGCTCTCTAGGTTAAAAAATGGAGAATGAAATCAAACCCTCGAACATAGCCCTTTTCTGCCCAGCGATTTCGCTTCTGCGGGCTCTCAGTCATACCGGTGACGCCGCACCTGCGGAAAATCACAGGTGCAGATTCCACTTATGGCCAGGCTTTTCGCTTCTGTGGACTAGGGCTCACACCTGCGAGCCCGCATCTGCGATGTATCTCCCGCTTCTGCGACCACATCCCAGACCAGCCCATCCGCTTCTGCGATCATACTCTTGCTTCAGTGGGACTCTGACCACATCTGCGGTCTCTACTGGGCAGTCCAAATTCTACTTTTGCGGCTCGATGGCCGCTTCTGCGGTGCCGCACCTGCGGCCCAAAATGCGCAGGTGCGATTGCACCAGACACAACAATGCTTCAGCTGTGCACCAAGTCCAATTTTATTCCGGATTCAAGTCCAAATCACACCCGGGGGCCCCGGGACCCCGTCCGAATACACAAACAAGTCCTAAAATATTATACGGACTTAGTCGAGCCTTCAAATCACATCAAACAATGCTAAAAACACGAATTGCACATTGATTCAAGCCTAATGAACTTTAAAGTCCAAACCTCTACATCCGAAGCCGAAACCTATCAAATCAAGTACGATTGACCTCAAATTTTGCACACAAGTCACATTTGACATTACAAACCTACTAAAACTTCTGGAATTGCAAATCGACCCTGATATCAGAAAGTCCACCTCCGGTCAAACTTTTCAAAAATCACCCAACTTTCCAACTTTCGTCAATTAACGCCGAAATGACCTACGGACCACCCAATCAACATCCAGACACGCTCCTAAGACTAAAGTTACCCAACGGATCTATTGGAACTGTCGAAACTCCATGCTGAAGTTGTCTCCATACTAATCAAACTACGGTCAATTCCTACGACTTAAGCTTCTATTGTTTGGACTTAGTGTCCCAATTCTCTTCGAAACCAAAAACCAAACCTCCTGGCAAACCGCAAAACCACAAAATGAGATAAAGGAAATAATAAATAGGGGTTCAGGGCTAATACTCTCAAAACGACCGGCTGGGTCGTTACAGCCTCCCCCTCTTATAATAAACGTTCGTCCTCAAACGAGTATAGAGACAAACCTGAAGTGGTGAAAAGATGAGGATAACGGCTACGCATATCATGCTCGGTCTCTCAAGTCGCCTCCTCGACCGGATGACCCTTCCACTGAACCTTCACTGAAGCGATGTTCTTTGACCTGAACTTTAGAACTTGTCTGTCCAAAATGGCCACTGGCTCCTCAACATAAGATAGATCCTTGTCCAGCTGGACTGAGTTGAAATCTAACAAGTGCTACGGATTGCCGTGATACTTCCGAAGCATGGAAACATGGAACACAGGATGAACTGCAGAGAGACTGGGTGGTAGTGCAAGTCTGTAAGCATCCTTTCCAACCCTCTCAAGAATCTCAAAAGGTATGATACACCAAGGGCTCAACTTTCCCTTCTTTCTGAACCTCATAATGCCCTTCATCGGCAAAACCCGGAGTAATATCCTCTCCCCAACCATGAATGTAACGTCGCAAGCCTTCCGATCCGCATAACTCTACTGTCTGGACTGGGTTGTACTAAGTCGATCCTGAATTAATTTAACCTTTTCCAAAGCATAATGAACCAAGTCTGTACCCAATATCCTAGCCTCACCCTACTCGAACCAACCCACTGGAGACCGGCACCGCCTACCATACAAAGCCTTATACGGTGCCATATGAATGCTCAACTGATAACTGTTGATGTAGGTAAAAACTGCCAGTGGCAAGAACTTATTCCATACATCCCCAAAATCCATCACACGCGCACGAAGAATATCCTCCAATATCTGAATAGTGCGCTCGGATTGTCCGTCTGTCTGAGGGTGAAATGATGTACTCAATTCCACCCGAGTACCCAACTCATGCTATACGGCTCTCCAGAACCATGATGTAAACTGCATACCCCGGTCAGAGATGATAAATACCAGTACGCCATGAAAGCTGACAATCTCACGAATATAAACTTGAGCCAGCTACTCCGAAGAGTAACTAGTAACCACAGGAATGAAATGAGCTGACTTGGTCAATCTATCCACAATCACCCAAACTGCAACGAGCTTCCTCTGAGTCCGCGGGAGCCCAACAATGAAATCCATAGTGATCTGCTCCCATTTCCACTCCGGAATCTCTAGCTTCTGAAGCAATCCACCTTGCCGCTGATGCTCACACTTCACCTGCTGAAAATTAAGGCTGCGAGCTACATATTCCATTATGTCCTTCTTCATCCGCCTCTACCAATAGTGCTGCCTCACGTCCTGATACATCTTCGTGGCACCCGGATGAATGGAGTACGGCGAACTATGAGGCTCTTGGAGAATCAACTCACGTAAACCATCTACATTGGGCACACATAGCCTTTTCTGCATCCGTAATACACCGTCATCTCCAATAATGACTTCCTTGGCATCATCATGCTGAACTGTGTCCTTAAGGACAAACAAATAGGGGTTATCATACTGACACTCTCGGATACGATCATAAAGAGAAGACTGAGAAACCATACAAGCCAAAACTCGACTCGGCTCGGAGACATCCAACCTGACACACTGGTTGGCTAAGGCCTGAACATCTAAGGCTAAAGGCCTCTCTGCTACCGGTAGATATGCTAAGCTGCCCAAACTCTCCGCCTTGCGACTCAAGGCATCAGCCACCACATTGGCCTTCCCGGGATGATAAAGAATGGTGATGTTATAATCCTTAAGAAACTCCAACCACCTCCGCTGCTGCAAGTTAAGATCCTTCTGTTTAAACAGATACTGTAGACTCCGGTGATCGGTGTAGACCTCACTAGGGACACCGTACAAATAGTGCTGCCAGATCTTTAAGGCGTGGACAATAGATGCTAACTCAAGGTCGTGGACATAATAGTTCTTCTCATGCACCTTCAGCTGTCAGGACGCGTAGGCATTCACCCTACCATCCTGCATCAACATCGCGCCAAGACCAATGCGCGATGCATCACAATACATTGTATAGGGCCCCGAACCAGTAGGAAATACTAACACTGGGGCCGTAGTCAAAGCTGTCTTGATCTTTTGAAAGCTCTCCTCACATTCCTCGGTCCACCTGAACGGAGCACCCTTCTGGGTCAATCTGGTCGTAGGTGCTGCAATAGACGAGAAACCCTCTACAAATCAACGGTAATACCCCGCCAAGCCAAGAAAACTCTGGATCTCCGTAGCTGAGGACGGTCTGGCCAACTCTGCATTGCTTCAATCTTCTTCGATCTACCTTGATCCCCTCACTTGATACTACATGACCCAAAAATGCTACTGAATCTAGCCAGAATTCACATTTCTATAATTTTGCATATAACTTCTTCTCTCTCAAAGTCTGGAGCACAGTCTTCAGGTGCTGCTCATGATCCTCCCGACTCTGAGAGTACACCAGAATGTCGTCAATAAACACAATGACGAATGAGTCAAGGCAGGGCTGTACACTGTTCATCAAGTGCATGAATGCTGTTGGGGCGTTGCTTAACCCAAAAGACATTACAAGGAACTCGTAATGACCATACCGAGTCTTGAAAGCAGTCTTCGGGATATCTGGCTCCCCGAATCTTCAACTGATGATATCCAGAACGCAAGTCGATCTTAGAGAACACCCTTGCACCCTGAAGCTAATCAAATTGGTCATCAATATGAGGCAATGGATACTTGTTCTTCACTGTAAACTTGTTCAGTTGGCGATAATCAATACACATTCGCATAGAACCATCCTTCTTCTTTACAAACAAGACAGGAGCACCCCAAAGCGACATACTAGGCCGAATGAATCCCTTATCAAGCAACTCTTGCAACTGCTCCTTTAACTCTTTCAACTCTGCTAGGCCATACGATAGGGTGGAATAGAAATGGGATAAGTGCCCGATAACAAATCAATACCAAAGTCAATATCTCTGTCGGGCGGCATGCCCGGAAGATTCGCCGGGAATACATCTGGATAATCCCTCACTACTGGATTTGACTCAACGGTAGGAGTATCAACTCTGACATCTCTCACATAAGCTAGATACGCATCACACCCCTTCTCAACCATCCACTGACCCTTTAGAAATTAAATAACTCTGCTTGGAAAATAATCTAAGGTACCTCCCCTCTCTAGCCGCTGTAGACCTGGCATAGCCAATGTCACCATCTTGGCGTGACATTCAAGGATAGCATGATAGGGCACCAGTCCACGCCCAAACTAACATCAAAATCCACCATACTGAGCAGTTAATAAATCAGCTCTGGTCTCAATACCACTGATAACAACTAAACACGACCGATACACACGGTCAACAACAATAGAATCTCCCACGGATGTAGACACATAGACAGGAGAATTCAAAGAATCATGGGATATGCCCAAATACGGAGAAAAATAAGACGACACATAGGAATAAGGGGAGCCTAGATCAACTAAGACTGATGCATCTCTATGACAGACCGGAACAATACATGTGATGACAGAGTCAGATGCAACTGCCTCCATCCTAGCAGGAAGAGCATAATATCTGGCCTGGCCTTCCCCATTAGGATGACCTCTACCTGATCGACCTCCACCTATAGCTGGCTGTGCAGGTAGGGTGGCATTTGGTGTGGCAACCATGGACTGAGAAGCCTGAGGACCCGGTGGAATATGCAGAGCCTGAGTAGCCTGCGGAGGTTCACCCCTCCCGAGTCTGGGGCAATCCCTCACTACATGACAAGTGTCACCACACTCAAAATAAGCTCTCGGAGGACGTGACTATTGTGACTGGCTCGGTCCTAATAAGCTGGATTGGCCGCTAAAAGTACCCCATGTAGGAGGTGCGCTAGACACCGGCGTGCATAATAGGGAGCATGGGGCCTAGGAGTGGCCGAAATACCATTGGCGACTGGAGGTGCTGAATGAACAGAACGACTCACATAGCCCCTACCATGATAAGCTGCAGCTAGGGCACGAGTACCACTATATGTGCTAGACTCTCGAGACCTCTTGGCCTCTCTCTCCTCTCTTTCCCGAATCAACATACCATCCAATCTCATAGCAATTCCCACTACCTGCTGGTATGCGATGTCCATCTCCAACTCTCGAGCCATGCTAAACCTGATACTAGGGTTGAGCCCCTCGATAAATCGATGAACCCTCTCTCAAACAGTAGCAATCAAGGCAGGTGCATGTCTAGACAAATTACTGAACCAGTCCGCATACTCCGACACGATCATAAAACCATGGCGCAACTGTTCAAACTATGCGCGCCATGCATCTTTGAGGCTCTGGGGAACATACTCACTCAAGAACTTATCCGAGAACTGAGTCCAAGTGAGTAAAGCTGCCTCGGCCAGACTACCCAACTCGTATGCTCGCCACCACTGATAGGCCGCTCCTCTAAGCTGGAACGTAGTGAAAGAAACCCCACTAGACTCTGCAACACCCATAGTATGGAGGATACGGTGGAACTCCTCAAGAAAACCCTGGGCATACTTTGAAGCTAAGCCACTGAAAGTAGGAGGGTGGTACTTCTTGTACCTCTCGAACCTGAGCTCCTCCTCCTCAAAAACTGTTGCCCTAGCCTCGGCCCGGACTGGGGCTACCGGCTGCACTGGTATAACCTCTGTAACCTGGTCGACCTAGACCCGCTACTCTGAGGTATGGGCGGCGGGAGTCTATGTTCCTCCCCCGGCCTGAGATATGGCAGGAGCAAGTGGTACCAACCTTTCCTGAGCCAAAGTTCTGAACATACTTAGAAACTGGGCGAGGGTCTCCTGAAGAGCTGGTGCAGTAACAGGCGTCTCAGGTGCCTGCGCTCTAATTGGAGCTACTGGTGGCTCCTCTTTAGCAGCTCTTGCGGGTTCTCTGGATGCACCACGTGGACGTCCTCGGCCTCTACCTCGGCCTCTCGCGACTGTAGTAGGGGATGCCGGTGTCTTGTCATTCGATCCAGCTGTACGTGTCCTCACCATCTATGAGAGAATAGAAACACATAAGTTTAGAGTCCGAAGTCAAAATCTCGCACGATAAGGAATCAAAGAAGTGAAGCTTTTCCTAACAGTTCCATAGCCTCTCGAAGATAAGTACAGACGTCTCCGTACCGATCCGCGAGACTCTACTAAACCTGCTTGTGACTCATAACACCTACGAACCTAGGGCTCTGATACCAACTTGTCACGACCCCAATTTCCCTTCGTGGATTTTCATGACGGCACCTAGTCTCTAAGACTAGGTAATCCTAAACAATACGCGGAAACAGTAAATAAGAGATTAGAACTTGAGCATCCCAACAATATCATAAAAGGAATCTACCAAAACTCCATACATAAAATCCTAAAACTTGGTGAGATATAAGTCACATGCTCTAAAGAGAAAATGCTAAGTGTCTCGATACATCAGAGTCTAATGGAAATAAAGAAAGAAACATCATAGAGATAGATGGGGACTCCGAGGTCTGCGAACGCTGGCAGATATACCTTGAAGTCTCCATGTACGGGCTAGCTCACTGGTATCTAGCCTGGTAGGAAGAACCTGGATCTCTACAAAAAGATGTGCAGAAGAGTAGCATGAGTACACCACAACGGTACCCAGTAAGTGCCAAGCCTAACCTCGGTAGAGTAGTGACGAGATCAGGTCAGGTCCCTACTGGAATAAAAAGGAAACAAGGCAGAAGATATAATAATATAATGTAATGACTAAGAATTTAACAATGAGAAATTATAGAAAGGTAACAACACAGCAAATAGAGGTAAACAACAGGGGCGCTCCCGAGGTACCGCCTCATAGTCCAAGAAGTAAATATGCAATAGGGGAGCTCCCGAGGTACCGCCTCGTAGTACCAAAAGTAAATATGCAGCTGGGGAGCTCCCGATGTACTGCCTTGTAGTCCCAAAAGTAAATACACAACTGATAACCGATGGAACAATGAATTTACAGCAAGGAATCCTATAGTTAAAGACTGCATACAAAATCAAGGAAATAGGAATTCAACTAAGCATGTTGCATAGATTGCAAGTAAAAATGAATACACGTAGATATGTGATATTAGGCTAAGCATGATGACTACACATGCTAAAGCAACTCGGTTAAGGAATTACAAGAAGACTACTCAGCAAGAACTTGATTTTTTTCAACATTAAACCCGAGTACGCACTCGTCACCTCGTGTACACGGCCTTCACGTATTTCAAATACCATAACAGTATCAAAATCTAAGGGGATTTTCCCCTACACAAAGTTAGACAAGTCACTTACCTCAAATCAAGCAAAATCAGTTAATAAGAATTCCTTTACCTCGACTTTCCTACTCTGAATGGCCCAAATCTAGTCAAAAGCAATTACATACTATAAATATCACTATAAGAAACTAATCTAAATAATGAAATCATGCCTTTAACAAGAAATTAGGAAATCTCCCCAAAAAGTTGACCCGGACCCACGTCTCGGAATCGGGTAAAAGTTACAAAATACTAACACCTATTTAATATCGAGTTCACCCATATAAATATTACTCAAATCCGATACAAAAATATCGATTAAAAACTCAAATTTCGGCCTAAGGAGGTTTCCACATTTTCCCCAAATTTCTCAACCCAAATCCTTAATTAAATGAAGAATAAATGATATCTTAGTGAAAATTAATCAAAAACAAGTCAAGAATCCTTACCCAAATGTTTCCTCTGAAAATCCTTCAAAATTTCGCCTCAATCCGAACTCTCTAGGATAAAAAATGGAGAATGAAATCAAACCCTCGAACTTAGCCCTTTTCTTCCCAGTGATGTCGCTTCTACGAGCTCTCAGTCACACATGCGAAAAAAACATCACAGGTGCAGATTCCATTTATATCCAGGCTTTTCGCTTCTGCGGACCAGGGCTCGCACCTACAAGCCTGCATCTGCGATGCACCTTCCACTACTGCGACCACAGCCCAGACAAGCCCATCCGCTTCTGCGATCAGACGCTCGCTTCTGCGAGTCCGTTTCTGCTAGACCCTGACAGCATCTACGGTCTCAACTGGGCAGTCCAAATTATACTTCTGCAGCTTGATGGCCGCTTCTGCGGTGCCGCACCTGCGGGCCAAAATGCGCAGGTGCGATTTCATCAGACACAACAATGCTTCAGCTGTGCACCAAGTCTAATTTTGTTCCGGATTCAAGTTCGAATCACACCCGGGGCTTCCGGGACCCCGTCCGAATACACAAACAAGTCCTAAAATATTATACGGACTTAGTCGAGCCTTCAAATCATATCAAACAATGCTAAAAATATGAATTGCACATGGATTCAAGCCTAATGAACTTTAAACTTCAAACCTCTACATCCGATGCCGAAACCTATCAAATCAAGTTTGATTAACCTCAAATTTTGCACACAAGTCACATTTCACATTACGGACCTACTCTAACTTCCTGAATTGGAATCCGACCCCGATATCAAAAAGTCCACCCCGATCAAACCTTCCAAAAATCACCCTAACTTTCCAACTTTCGCCAATTAACACTGAAATGACCTACGGACCTCTCAATCAACATTCGGATATGCCCCTAAGACTAAAATCACCCTACAAAGCTATTGGAACTGTCAAAAATCCAATCCGGAGTTGTCTTCACACAAATTAAACTACGATCAATTCCTATGACTTAAACATCTATTTTAGGGACTAAGTGTCTCAATTCTCTCCGAAACCAAAAACCAAACCTCCCTGGCGAGCCACAAAACCACAAAATGAGATAGAGGAAATAATAAATAAGGGTTCGGGGCTAATACTCTCAAAACAACCGGCCGGATCGTTACATTTCCTTTATTTTTGCTTGAAAATTTCATATATGGGCATGTATATAGTATTGTTTTTCTAATGACTTTCTCTCTTCTTTGTTGAACATGTACAATGGCTTGGACCGGCTGAGTTCTAAAAGAACTTAGGCCCAAATCCAGCATTGTTATATACTGGAAATCTAGAGTCAGCTGGCGTCCCTGTTACTGATGGGCCTGCCTCTTTGAAGCCAAAATACCAGAGTCCTTTCTTTTCCTTCGCTCCTTTACTTACTATTTTCGTTATTCTATAGTTTCACTATGTCATTATTCTTTACTGAGTTCTTGTTGTATTATCTCACATGTATATGACAATTATATGTTGGATTGAATGGGTTTTGTTTATCTTTTAACTCACATAAAATAGCTTAAGGCATGTTTTAAAGAACCTGTGATTAAAAGAGGCAATAGCTAGCAATTAATTTCTCATCCTCTAATCGTGAGCTGTTATTAATTCATTCTGCTTTGTTAACTCTATCTTAAAGCTTTTGAAGCCCAAAGGCCTAACAAAAGGCGGCATTCCCTCTTTCAAAAGGAAAAACTAGAACTGAATCACGAGTTTAACTTTTCTAAAAAAAAAGGGAATCGACTCCTCTCTAAAATCAAAGTGTTGTTGCCCCAAAACAAAGACTTTCAAACAATTTTTCTTCAAGCCTACTATTTAAAACCAAGGTATATCTTAGGTTTATTTTCATAATATTTTTACCTCATTAGAGTAATATGAACTTCCATGCTTTAGGAAACAAAGTGCTTTAACTTAGTTTCTCTTTTACACATTTTTCATACAAACATCATATCTTTCAAATCTCTTTCAAACATATATATACTAACATTATTTTTCTCAGACTCTTATTTAAATCCATCCTCTTTAAACTACACACTTCCCTTACAGGTATTATGCCCTAATATGGTAATCTACATTCTTGAAACACTAGTTAAGCATAGTACAGACAGTTAGTCCTAAATCTAGTCTAAGTCCTATGGAGCTATCTCAGGTAGATTTTAAGGGGTGCCTAACACCTTCCCCTTCGAAGAACAAGAACCCTTACCCATAATCTCATCGGTTAGCAGACTAATAAAGAATATGACCTTTAGTAATTAAATAGGTACCATATTATACCTTTAAATATTAGGTGGCGACTCTCTTTCATCAACAACAGAGAAACCACAAGTTGAAACTTGTTTTGACTAGTGCAAAATAGGGTGCAACAACATGGCGACTCTACTGGGGATTTCACACTTAGGTTAAGAACTTAGCACACTAAGACTAAATTTGGCACTTAAGTTTATTTTGACATTGCTCTAACTGTATTTTCCATTACATGCTTACTTGCTTATTTGCCCTTTATGCTTATTATCGTGCTTATTATTACTACACCCTTATCTCTTAGTGCTTTACATATGCTGTCATCACACTTCTTCATATCGAGTCTTGGCCGTACACTATCACATACAATGGCATGCGAGGGTTATCTTTTACACCTCTCTGAGCCTTTTTTCAAAACTCTTTAGTTTCAGTTAATGGCTTAGTCAGGTCAACTGACATAATTTCTTGCAGTCTTCAGTCCAACTCAAAAGTAGGAAATACTCTGCTCTAGTAAAAATAGGTCATATTGCATAAACCTTTGGTGAGTCCGTCCTTGGCACACAATTAGGAAAACCACCCTGATGTCAACGGGTCATGCACCCAACCACAAAACTTCCATGGAAAGATGAACAAACCTGGCGAGACACCTAAAGATCCAAAGCAAACACTTACCAAAACCTTTCTTTACCCACATCAAAAATGAAAATAAACCAAAACATCCCCGAGAACAATATGGTGATGGGAACACCACACAAGTTGACGAAGTGGTGGAAGAACATCCGCCGAGAACATGAAGATGAGATTCCGACACACCTGGGGGCATTGACCGCTTTGCTAAACATCCTAGCAGACATGGTGATCACTCTCCTGCTGATAGAGTTCTAGGATCAGTCTATGGTGGTGTTCAAGTTTGCTGATTGTGAGTTAGTACCCACATTCGAAGAAGTTACTAGTTTTACAGAGCTGCCGTTTACAAGAAGGAGACCAATACTACCTGTTACTATGCCAGTTATAGTTTCCTGGATGCTTTGGATTTGGCTAACAGTCGAGGTTTGAGAAATATCGAGGACAAATATGTGAGCCTAGATCTGTTGTTCGATAGGTTCAGACATCGTGAAAGATATGAGTGGTATTTGGGTGAATTTCACTGTGATCAAGCAACGTGAGAGAGTCTCAGGCCCATCACTTTCTCATTAGCACTGTTGGGATTTTTGGTCTTCCCGTAGAGAACGGGTCGGATCAACATCAACTTATTACTTGTGGTTCTGGCGACCTTCCGTGGTAACCTTCAAACTACTTTGGTACCGATGGTGCTAGCTGTGATTCTAAGGGCTTTGTCTGCATGTGCACGAGGATATGATTTCTTTAAGGGTTGTAACTTTCTACTTCAGATCTGAGCAACAAAACATTTCTTCCAACGAGAGGCCACTATTGACTACTATGTGGGCGTCAACAACATGATCCGCAACCACAACGAGAGGATGAGACATTGGGTCTCCCCGCATGAACAAGAAGAATGGAGGGAAATGCTGACTAATCTAAGTAGGGAATGTGTAAATTGGAAGCTACCATGGTTAGGCGGGAGGAAAATCTTAAGAACTCCTCATAAATACTTCATTGAGCTGATAGGACTTGAGGGCATCCAACCATAGTCACCCTTGCAGGTTCTCAAACAATTTGGGATGATCCAGGATGTGCCTATATGACGAGGACAACTCTATATCAAGACGAGTACAACTGACAGATTCCAATCCCAAGGATAAGAAGGCTTCAAGAAGAGTGGAGCGATCTGGTCACAATGTCGATGGGTCAAAACTCGTGGTGCACTCTAGAGTATTATTTCTGGATCAACGAGGAAGACGAGCTAGCCGACCAAGCTGAGAGGGTATAGCCTGGCTGGAGGGTGCAGTGGATGCATTGAAAATATGCCATGAGAGTCAGCCACATTACCTTGTGACTACCTCAATGCACCGTCAAGTGGTCCCAGGATCCATCGATCACATGTTGCCACCTACTGAAGATGATGATCGGGTAATGGAGTGCTTCCAAATAGAAACTGAAACAGAGTTGGAGAGAGATCTAAGAGAGGAGTCTGAGTTCAACAATGATGAAAAGGAGTTTGAAGAAGATCCGGAGGAAGACCCAGAAGAAGAAGAAGAGATGGGGAATGATTCAAGGGATAGTTACTAGAAGTTGGTTGATTTACCCTTCTTATCTCAATCCAAACATTATCAATGAAAACAAACTTGCTTCGGATCTAAATGTGTCAAGTCTAATTGTTTGTCAAACATTTGCGATTTAGGCCCACCTCCGGCAATGAGAGGTCCCACGAATTCTAGGAAAGCACGCTTGCCTAAGTACGTGAATTAACTGTTCTGTGTGATCTCTTGCTTGTATAAATAAAGAAACTGACTTTTGTTTCTTTTTCTTTTTCTTTCTTACATTATTATTACTCCCCAAAAGAAAGTTGGTTTATTTCGAACCGAAACTAGCGGAACCACCATACAACTTAAGATCAAAAGGGGAGATGTCTGCCACAGAAAATCCGATTGAACATGCTCTTGTCATAGCCTATAGCCCGGGGCAATGGGGAGAGAAAGTCGATAAAAGAAATAATAAACATGTGGCCAGGATGGCTCAGGAGATGGAGTCTTTAAGGGAGGAAGTATAGCATATCAGGGAAATAACACATCTGGCCGTGACAACGCTCCCTCAACCTCCTCGCTTTCCTTCTTTGGATTCAATCCCCGACCACTTTCCATACACATCACGCCAAACCAACAACACCCAACTTCAGTCCCCACCACTCAAATAATACCTCCAGTAAGCCCCATAAACCCACAAAATCCCCTATCCACACTTCATATGTACCACAGTACGTTCAAACACCACAAAATCCTCCTATTACAACTAGCACAACTCACACCACTCCTCGTGACGGAGTCACCTTTACCACTCACCCAAATCAGCACATACCTATGGCACATACCGCCACCCATGAGCGTTATGTTTCTCCTGTATATGTCGTTTTTTAACCTACCTTTACATCACATGTCACTATCAGGGTGCCTTATGGGATTGACTAATACACTAAGATGGAAAGGGAAGCTAGGCATAAGGAAGAGGAGTCAGTTTCTGAGCAGCTACAAATCTTGAGAAGACAAATAAAGAACCTCCATGTCGCTCGGGGAAGTGAAAGTTTGGATTACGAGGATCTGTGCAGCCAATCGGATGTGGATATGTCAGTAGGGTGTAAACCTCCAAAGTTCGATATCTTCGACAGGACGGGTGATCCCCACGCACATTTGAGGGCATATTGTAACAAGTTAGTTGGAGTGGAAAGGAACGAGAAGCTGAGAATGAAGTTGTTCGTAAGGAGCCTGACAGAGAAGCACTTAACTAGTATACTCGACAAGATCCGCAAAACTGGAGAACATGGCAAGATATGGCGGAAGATTTCATGAATCACTTTCGATTCAACATAGAGATCAATCCAGATAGGTTCGCATGTCGGTGAAGGTTAGAAGCCGCCAGGGCACAACCTCCGTTGTACGACAATGAATTTACCAAGTATTTCATCAGGGCCCAAGAAGGGATATACTTTGAAACAATGATGGGGCAGAAATTCCCCGAACTAGTCAAGATGGGATGTTTCTTAGATAAAGGTATAAAATTTTGCAAAGTACAATCCATGGCTACACTACAAGTGGCTTGTAAGGCAATTCAATCAGGGTCAATCGGTAGAGGAAAGAAGAAAAAAGAAGAAGTCTCAGCAGTCGTCCCTTACTATCAACACAACCCACATCATGGAAACACTTCTATTCCCCAAACAACCATTCACCACCACCTGCTTATGCTCCAGTCTGTAGCACCCAGCCATATTACCACCCCCAACCTCAATATAACCCTCCTCGAGCCCACAACAACCCGAATCCACAGCGACCATATGCTCCTCTCCAAACCACTACCCACAAAAACCGACCCACTTATGCACCACGTCCTCATCCCAATTTTGAAGAGAGGAGTCCCAGAAATTATACCCGTATTGCTGAGCCTCTGGCCCAATTATTTGAAAGGTTGAGAAGAGCCAGATTGATACATCTAGTGGAAGGAAGGGTTCTTGAGTATCCCTCTAAGTATTTTGATGCAACTAAAAGGTGCATGTACCATTGAAACATGCATGGGCATGATACTAAAGATTGTTTTAAGTTTAAAAATGAGATTGAAACACTGATCAAGAGCGGACCCATTCAGTCAACTTCGGCGTGCCCAATGTGAATCGCAATCCACTACCAAATCACAGGAATCAGGGGGTCAACATGATTTGAAAGGAACCATTGTCACAATAGGAAATGCAGAGGCCGCAAGGATCCCACCTAAAAGGACTCTAGTGGTCACAGTTCAAGTGAGACCTACGGTGACAGTTCAGACTTATCAGCGACAACATGTTGTTGCTACAGGAGACGAAGAGAGTCGGGAATACAAAACTGTCCCATGGCCATAATAATAAAAGGGGAAGGCCAAGATGACAGACTCTTCAGCAGCCCACCGTATGACTAGGTTAGGGAAATGTTACACTCCTGGAGATAAAAATAGAGAAATTCGGGAAGATAGCATATTCAAAGAAGGAACATAACAGACCCAGAACTCGCATAATTCTAGAAGTTAATGTTAACCAAAGAGTACTCCATGGAGGAGCAGCTGATGAAAACTCCGACGCAAAATATTAATTATGGACTAGCTGATGAGCTCTGACAGTTATAAGAATACCCTGATAAAAGTACTAAGTGGGGTAAGTGTGCCGAGCAACACCACTAGTGAGGTGTTGGCTGCAATAATTGCGAAAATGGTCGAAGCAAATACGATCACTTTCAGAGGAGACAAACTTCCTGTCAAAGGCATAAGTCACAACAAAGCTCTTCATATCACTGTCAAATATGGGGACAAGGTGATGTCCCGAGTGCTGGTTGATGGAGTATCAGGAGTCAACATCTATCCGCTCTCTACTCTGTGAGAGTTAGGAATCCATCTGAGAGAAGTCAAGGAAAGCCATGTAAGGGTAAGGGCTTTTGATGGTTCACAAAAGGATGCTATTGGAGAAATTTATTTGGCTTTGCAGATCAGGCCGGTTGAATTTCCCATATTGTTTCAAGTGATGAATATTTCTTCTTCATACAACTTGCTGCTAGGAAGGCCCTGGATACACATGGTAGGGGCCGTCCCATCTTCCCTGCACAAATGCATGAAATTTGAGTGGTGATGTCACGAGATCATGGAGCATGGCGAATGGGGCCCATCAGCTTATTTGGAGCATGTTGTCCCATTCATTGAAGGGCTAGACGGAGTTGCTTTCCATGTAGTGGAAATCATGCAGACCACCAAAATAAAAGAGACTGAACAAAACTTGGGAATGCAGTCACTGTATAGATCCAAGATGGCTATGAGGGAGATGATGAAATATGGACACAGACCAGGAACCGATTTAGGAGCCAAATCAGATGGGATTACGGAACCAATCAAGCCGAATGGGCAGAATGGAAGGGCCGGCATATGATATCAGCATCCGATGGGGAAAACTCATACTGATAGTTCCGGGAAAAAGGCTTTTGAGCAACAGCATGTTTCGGGTACGGACCATAGTTCAGCACCAGAAGATGATATCATCGATGGAATGGGAAGGTTGTTCTTGAATATGATTGAAGAATGTTGTGAAGGAACTAACCTTAAGACACCGACCATTAGGGATGCCGAACCGTAAGTAGAGCTACGGAATTGGACCGCCAGTCCATCTTTGGTTTGTCGGGAGTCTTGGTAGTGTGGAACTATAACAGTTTTCTTTTTAAAGGCTCACGGTCAGTTGAGGCCTGCGCACTATCTGTACCTTTTTGTCATTTGCCTCTTTTGAACGCTTAGATATTCCTCTTTTAAATGAAATAAAAAGAATCAATTTCTTAAAATTTTGTAACTTTATTTATAGCTTCATTTATACTTAGTTTTTTGTTTCAGTAATCAAAACGATAAAAACCCACGTTCCTTGATTGTGACAAATAACAAAAACCGTCAAGCAAAATGACCCAGATTACAATGAATATGATGAGAGTATGATGCCAAACAATCTCCCACAAGAGATCGAACACTCGCCCAGAGATCTCATCTCCACCGTCAAACCTTTATAATCTGACGGCCACCAAAATTCCTCTTTTACACCCTTAAATGCCTGAATTATTAGGGCCGTCGATCATCAGATCCAGCGGCCCAGATCTCGTCTCTCAAGTTTAACCTTAGAGACGGCCTCCCAGACCCCCTAACCCTAAAGTCATTCCCCCAAGACCTGCCGCCTCTCTTTCCTCTTCCTTTCACTTTTCTCTCAACCTCACAACCCAAATCAATCAAAAGACCTTGCACAAATTCATGCAAGGTCATGAATTCATCCAGAGATTCATCCTCCGTGACTCCCACATCCGTGATTCTCGCTGAATCTTTCCTCTTTCATCGATCAAGTTTGAAATCCTCAAATCCAAACCCCTAACCCCAAAGATGAAACCTCAAATAGCCTTTGATCTTTCAAATTCATGGCATGCATGGTTATCCATTTTGCTCATGTGCTTCAAATATTGTTGTTCTTTCTATTCACCGTTTGATTTCAAAAACCCTAATCAAGGAGTCACAGGCCAAAGCATGAAACTTCAACTCATATGATTTCTTCTTTCATTCTTTCAAATTGAAGCAAGCATGAGGACATTAGCTGGCGTCATCATTGATATTCGATATCCAGAGGTCAAATGCAATTACCTCTAGGTATTATGGTTCCGAACGATGGTCTCTCATGCTTTAACGGTCAATCTCTCATTTCCCCATTCGGGATGAGTTGTTGATTCTATACAGCTAAGAAAGAGTCTTTTGTTTGGTTTGTTGCTCAAGAGGAGGTCAGTACACCCCCACCCTTTCTCTTTTAATTGCTTCATTCAAAAATCATGAACGTGCTACTGTTTTCCAATTAACTGTTTTAGTTATAATATTTGCTATTAGTCTCTAATTGTCTATTTTAGTTCACCATAACTTTGTTGACGATCTGTGGTCAGCTATTATATTTCATCAGTACTGATTAAGTTGCTATGTAACCTTATGACTTATGTTCTACATTAATTAACCTATGTGATTAAGCTGCTTAACGTGCTTTAGTGATTTCTCATATCTGCCTAGGCTTAAGACTTCCCTCTAATATTTTATTATAATCTTCATGCTTATCATGCTATATTCTTTTGAGTTCTGTTACTCTATTCCTGGGGCTTCTGTTAGATGATTCTAGCTAGTACATACATGAAAATACATAGGGTAACTCTGCATCACTTAGTTAAGGTTTATGAAGCTTAAGTGTTCAAAATGCTTCCTTTCTTTACATAAGTGCTTGTTAATCTTTAAGTATTCTTTCAGTCATCACTATGAAAGCATTATGTCCATGCCTAATTGTAGTTGTAAATAGTCTCACTAGGATAAACTTTCCGTAATCACCGTGATCATTCTGCATATATGTTGTTGTGATCAACCTACCTCCTATGAAATAGATTATAGTTGTGTCTATTGTAGTTGGATGCTAACTACTTCTATAACTTAAATATAACACTGCCATCTCTGGATATTAACCTTAGTCTGAACAGATGAGTTAAGCCAGTCTAGTATGATGTTTCCCATGTTCTTAAACCCTTAATGATACTGACAATCTAATTTTGTAGTGTTTGAGACTCAGCCTATCTTGTGAGCTCATAACTTTGGTTGAAATCTCTGTATGTGTGGAAGTTTGGCATGAATCTTTGTTTATCCCTCATGACTTCATGCTTTTGAACATTGTTTTGAAATTGCACTCAGTTCTCTCTTTCCCTATTAATCTGGATTGAATCTAGTCTTGGAGAAACCTCTTGTTGTTACTGATAGTAGTTGGTTTATATTGAAAGAGCCTCATTGGCACTTAACCTATAGGGAAGAATGAGTCGTTAGTGGTTAGGGGTATTTGAGAGTAGAGTTTAACTCTAGGTTGGGCTGCTCTCCCCGGCACAAGTATTGCCTTGGGCCTTGAGACCCTTGAGAACTTTGAAATGTCGGGGGTTTCAAAGGGAGCATTGACGTTGAGTGGAATTCTCTCCTTAGCCCTTAATTTATTGACATCTGTTATTCTCTTTGGGTTTAGTGTTTAATGACAACAAAAGGTGTTCAATATGGATCATTTACTATACTGGCAGTGATATTTCCTTTATTTTTGCTTGCAAATTTCATATATGGGCATGTATATAGTATTGTTTTTCTAATGACTTTCTCTTCTTTTTTGAACATGTACAATGGCTTGGGCCTGCTAAGTTCTAAAAGAACTTAGGCCCAAATCCAGTGTTGTTATATCCTTGGAGTCCAGAGTCAGCTATTCAAACAGTTTTTCTTCAAGCCTACTATTTAAAACCAAGGTATATTTTAGGTTTATTTTCATAACATTTTAACCTCATTAGAATAATATGAACTTCCATTCTTTAGGAAACAAAGTGCTTTAACTTAGCTTCTCTTTTACACATTTTTCATACAAATATCATATCTTTTAAAGCTCTTTCAAACATATATATACTAACATTATTTTCCTCAGACTCTTCTTTAAATCCATCCTCTTTAAACTACACACTTCGCTTACATGTGTTATGCGCATATATGATAATCTACACTCTTTATACACTAGTTAAGCATAGTACAGACAATTAGTCCTAAATCTAGTCTAAGTCCTATAGAGCTACCTCAGATAGATTTTAAGGGGTGCCTAACACCTTTCCCTTAGAAGAACACGAACCCTTACCCATAATCTCACCGGTTAGCAGACTAATAAAGAATATTACATTTAGTAATTAAATAGGTTTCCTAGTATACCTTTAAATATTCGGTGGCGACTCTCTTTCATCAACAACAGAGAAACCACAAGTTAAATCGTAATTTTGACTAGTGCAAAATAGGGTGCAACAAGAGGTACCAATTGATATGCCTAGTCTTCAATAGACCTTGGCTCATATTCTGAGTATGTATACGAGTTTGGCTCGGGTGCGTGTGATATCAGTTGCACTAGCTGCCTCACAGGCTGGGGAAGAGCCCAAACTCCCGCCGCTCGTACACCAGAGTAGCTGGCTCAAGGTTATAAGATATCGGGGGTTCTGCCAGTACAACCAGTTGTTATAGCTCAAACTGAGTTTAGACCATCCTTGGCTGCTTAGGAGTAGAAGGGATAGAAATCTTTTAGAGACTTCATCATCCTCATTTCGGTGGAGAGCCTACTGGGGATGCAGAGGGTTTCCTTGATCAATGCGAGTGAATTCTATACACTTTAGGTCTATTGGGCTAAAATGAAGTTGGCTTTACTACTTTCCAGCTAGTAGGTCCAGCCTACAGGTTGTGGCAGACTTATGAGTTGAGTAGGCCAGTTGGCGCAACACCACTTACATGGAATCAATTCTCAGTTCTCTTCTTACCAAAGTTTATTCCACAAACCCGCTTTGATAAGCTGCGGAGTAAGTTTGAGCATTTATGCCAGGAGGTATTTACTGTCCTAGTATGAGATGAGGTTCATGGATTTAGCTCGTCATACATGGTTTTTGGTCCTTACTGAGAGGGAGAGAGTTAGGAGGTTCATTGATGGCCTCAACTATGGTATCTAATTAGTATGGCTCGAAAGGCTGAGACTGTTACTAGTTTTCTCTAGGTGGTTGAGATTGTCGGGTGCTTAGAGCATATTCATAAGCTGGAGAGAGAGGATAGGGAGGCCAAGGGGCCCCGTGGTTTTGGTGATGCCTCGCCTGGAGGCCAGTTACATCATATCAGAGGCCATTCTTTCAAGATCGCTCAGGAAGCTTGCCAGATTTCTTGTGGTTCTTCAGTCAGCCATGGTATATACAGTGCTCATCCAAGTGAGTCATCTTTCACTGTACTTCCACCACAGAGTTCGTGTCATGCTCCATCTGCTCAGGGTTCTATAGGCGGATATTAGGGTTCTCAAGGTTAGTCCTAAAATCAGTTGCCTCACTAGAGGAAAGGTTGTTTTAATTGTGGAGATTTGAGTCGTCTCAAAAGGGATTTCCCCAGGCTTCTGAGCAATGTACCACATTATGGGATACACTCTATGGTTCTAGCACCAATAACTACATCACCCGCGTAGCCAGATAGGGGTAGAGCACAGTCTGTTCGGGGCTACCCTAAAGGGGGAGGTTAGTCAGGTGATGGATAAGCATGTTGCTTTACATTTTTAGCCAAACCAAAGGTTGTTGCTTCCAATGACGTGATCGCAAGTAATTATTTTAGTGTGCCATAGGGATGCTTTGGTATTATTTGACCTTGGTTCCACTTATCCTTATGTGTAATCATACTTTGCTCTTTATTTGGATATGCCTCGTGGTTTACGTGATATTCCTGCACATGTGTCTACACCTGTTGATGATTATATTGTGGTAGATCGTGTGTATCGGTCTTGTGAGTTTATCATTGGTAGGGGTATGAGACTAAAGTCGATCTTTTGTTGCTTTATATGATTGATTTTGAGGTGATTTTAGCTATGGATTGGTTGGTTATGTACTATGCTATCCTTGATTTTCATATTAAGACTAGGCATTGGTGATGCCGGGGTTGCTGAGGTTAGAATGGAGAAGTTCGGTTGGTCACACTCCTAGTAGAGTGGTTTCATTTTGAAAGGCTCAACATATGGTTGAGAAGGAATGTTTGGTGTACTTGGCCTTCGTGAGAGATGTTACTGCTGATACTCCCACTGTTGATTATGGTCCACCAGTGAGGGATTTCCCAAATGTGTTTCCTGTAGACCTACCGAGCCTACCACCCGATAGGGATATTGACTTTGGTATTGATCTCGTGTGGGGTACTCAGCTCATATCTATTCCATCGTATCGTATAGCTCCAGCAGAGTTTAAAAAATTAAAGGAGCAGTTGTAGGAATTGCTTGGAAAGGGTTTCATCAGGCTGAGTGTGTCACCTTAGGGTGCACCGGTTCTCTTTGTGAAGAAGAAAGATGGTTCTATGAGAATGTGCATTTTTCATAGGCAGTTAAACAAGGTTACCATCAAGAACAATTATCCATTATCGTGCAACGATGATTTATTTTATGAGCTTATGCTAGAATGTTCTCAAAGATTAACTTGAGATCAGGGTACCATTAGTTGAAGATCAGGGCTTCGGACATCTCTAAGATGACTTTCAAGACCTGTTATGGCCAATATGAGTTTTTGGTGATATGTTTAGGTTTGACAAAATGCCCCAGCAGCTTTCATGCATGAACAATATGTTTCATCCTTATCTGGATTCCTTTGTTATTATGTTCATTGATTATATATTGGTGTATTCCTGTAGTAGGGAGGATCACAAGCATCAACTTGAGGATTGTGCTTTAGATTTTAAGGGAGAAGAAGTTGTATGTTAAGTGTTCCAAGTATGAGTTTCTGTTGGATTTAGTGGCATTCTTAGGCCATGTGGTGTCTAGTGATGGATCAAGGTGGATACAAAGTAGATTGAAGCAGTTCAGAGTTGGCCCAAACCTTTTACCACTACTGAGATTAGGAGTTTCCTTGGTTTGGCTGGATATTACCGTCACTTTATGGAGGGGTTCTCATCTATTGTAGCTCCATTGACCAAGTTGACTCAGAAGGGCGCTCCATTTAGATGGTCTGATGAGTGCAAGGAGAGATTTCAGAAGCTCAAGACTACTTTGATTACAACTCTAGTTTTGATTCTTCCTTCACGATAGGCGTCATATACAGTTTATTGTAATGCTTCACGTGTTGGTCTTGGTTATGTGTTGATGCAACATGGTAGGGTGGTTGCCTATGCTTCTTGTCAGCTATTATGCACCCGCTCAAGATTTGGAGGCATTATCTATATGGCGTGTCTTGTGAGGTGTAGACGGATCATCGGAGTCTTCACCATCAATTTAAGCAGAATGAATTGAATTTGAGGCAGCAGAGGTTCTTGGAGCTGTTGAAGGATTATGATATCACTATTCTCTATCATCAGGGGAATGCTAATGTGGTTGCAGATGCCTTGAGTAGAAAGGAGAAGAGTATGGGGTGTCTAGATTTCATTCCATTTGGGGAGAGGCATTTAACTATGGATGTTAAGGCGTTGGCTAATAGGTTGGTAAGATTGGATATTCTGCAGCTGAGCAAGATCCTTTCTTGCATTGTATATTGGTCATCTATGTTTCAGTGCATTAAGGCTCGCTAGTATGATAATCCCCACTTACTTGTCCTTAGGGACACAGTGCAGCACAGTGATGTGAATGAGGTGGCAATTGGTGATCATAGGGTGTTGAGGCTTCAGGGTTAGATATATGTTTCTAATATGGATGGCTTGAGAAAGTTAATTCTTTAGGAGGCTCATAGTTTGGGGTCTTCTATTCATCTAGGTGCTACGAATATGTATCTTGATTTGAAATAGCATTATTGGTGGAGAATGATGAACAAAGACATCATTGGGCATGTTGCGCGGTGTTTAAATTGTCAGCAGGTTAAGTATGAGCATAGGAGATCGGAAGGTTTGCTTCAGAAGATAGATATACCGGAGTGAAAGTGGGAGCTCATTATTATGAGTCCAAACATAGCAATTTCATCCAATTCCCATATCAAATCGACCCTCAAATCCTCAACTTTACTTTAGAAATTTTTTTACTAAAATCCCCGAATTTTTCACTTTAATTCACCAATTAAATGCTAAAAACAAGGATGAAATCATGGAATATAAACAAATCTGAGTCAAAAATACTTACCCCAATCCAAATCTTGAAAATCCCATCCAAAATGGCCCGAAACTAAGATCTCCAACTCAAAATGTGATATAATAATCAAAACCCTCGAAATGGAAATGTTAAATTGTTTTCTTAGGCATGCCATTCGAGATCGCGAAGAACAAACTCTCCCAGCTGCGAAAATCTTCTTCGCGAATGCGACGTCCCATTCGCGAATGTGTTGACCAACACCACTATGCCTACGTGAACGCATCCTCTCACCCGCGAATGCGAAGTCTTGCGCCTGACTGACCCCCTCCAGGCTCCCATTCTATGTGAATGCGAAGCCCCGCACGTGATTGCGAATCACTGCCTCGCCAAAGCTCCGCGAACGCGGTCCTTTCTTTGCGAATGCT